>NC_090266.1:977485402-977788795 GCF_040414725.1 Anabrus simplex
TCTTTCCGAAATATGCGCAGGTTCAACATCATCCATTTAATCATTCGGAGTAACGAAACGTAATATTTGTGTTACCTGAATTGCCGTGGCATCGCCATCAGGTCCGATTTATCGATATTCGTTTTCATTCATATCACTGTTATCACTAAAGTTATCTTCGTTGATACATTATTCACTCATTAAAAATTCACCTGCACCCCTACTCAAGGATTCTGTGTCACTTTTTTCACCCATATTCAGCTCAGTTTCAATACACGCGATATTCAATCCCGCCATGTTTACGGACGAAACAGCTGACCCGCGCTCGCGGAAGTTCAAGACCGTTGCCTAGGCAACGTCAAGACAGATTATCTCTCTTCATTTATTCCCTAAGGCTTGTAGATTGCACTGCGTGTTCACAAATGCCTTATAAACACTTCTCTGATGAGAGAAATAAAAAAACTATCGCACAGATCGCAGACGAATGCAGATAATGCAGCCGGGCGCTTTCGGGCGCTAAGGACCGGAAGGCTAAATGAACAGTCGGGTGCTTTCGGGCGCTAAGGGCAGGAAAGGGTTAATGTATGTGCAAGCACAACATAGTGTGTGTCAATGTAGAAGTGGGGTAGTTGGGTCCTTCGTTCAAATATAGGTGTGGTAGTAATCATGCACAAGTTATGGGAGGCGTAAGGCTTTGGGTGGGATTGGTGATTTGGAGGGGTGATAGTAGTGAGAATAGCGTGTTCAATTTTGGAAACGAGGGAATGAAGAGCGGGTGCTGATGTATGAGGGGGTGAGTTTTGAAGTATTCGCATAATGGTTCTCTGGTAGTTATGCCAGTTAGTTTGGGGAATACTCGGGGTAGGAGGTTGGGGGGGGTCACTTATGGGGGATGACTCCTGGCAGGGTAATGAGGGCAGGAGCGGGGTCACTACCAATATGTGTTAGCTGCTCAATGATGGGAGAGTTAGTGAGGGAAGGTGAGAGGATGAATATGTCAGGAGTAGTGTTGTATAGCAGTAAGTTGGAAATGGAAAAGTATGTATATGCCACAGAGATAGTCACATAAAAGTTTAAAATCCTGATTCTTTCTTGGGGTATTAGGATTGATGATAATATATATGAGAATTATATTTTCAGTAAACTTAGACCTGATATATTTAATAAAATCTGAAGAGATTGTTTTTTTAGAAAGTAAATAAATAGTGACTATTACAAAAGAAAAAGCTGGGTAAAGATTTCTAAAAGTAGGTATTCGGTGAAGTTATTTGAGAATAGAAATAAATGTTGCCTAACTGTGAGATCTTTTTTTAACTCCTATTTCTATGCCTCAAAAAAGATTAAAGGATCTAAACTGCAGAGCTTGATCTGGCATCAAAGAGGTCTCATTGAGTTGCAAAATATCCAGGGCATATATGGAAAGGGAGATGTCAAAAAGGGCCAACTGGAATTTATTGACCTTATGTGTACATATTAAATTTTAATTTCTCTAACGTATGAAGTGGAACGTCAGTGTGCATATTAAAGACCAACCGGGCGCTTGGGCTAGGATGTGAGGTCAGTGAAAAAGGAGGATGTTCTGAACTTATTTGCTAACGTGGCGAGACTATTAGATGGCCTGCCACTGCCAAAAAGTGTCTTGGAAAGGTGTGCCGATCTAACTGATGAGCCCAAATGGCATGCTCTGGGTGAAAGGCTGTATACATATGGCCTAATAACCCATTCTGTTGCTCTAATTTTATTTTATAAAATTTACTTTCAAATGATACTTTGAAATGAAATTTAATTTCCTACCTCTCCCCTGAACCTGCTCACAAGGTTTGTTGATATTTGCAAGGCTTGCAGGCTGAACGTTGAACGGCATAACAGTGAATACATCCCTCCGCATAGGATTGACGTAAGGAAAGGCATCCGACCTTCTGTCCATGTGCCTATCATTGATGGTCTAAATAGCATAAGCCAAGAAAGTGGTTGGATGGCTGGTTTTTCTTTGGTTGCCCTCGCTAAAATTGTCATTGCTCATTTCCTTTTTGTCAAAGATTGATGTTTCATATACCTGACCTTCATAACCCTGACATGGGGAGGACTAACCAAAGGAGGTGACATTTTAGAAAAGAATTGAGTTTATCGTGACAAGATGTCGATGAGTGTGTTTGGGCTCCGGTAAAAAAAATTTATCTTACCTAAGAACTAAAGTTTTGACGTGAAACACTAAACACAAACTTTGTAAATGTCCAAGATATTGCTTCAGTACAGTAATAGAATGGTAAACATAAATGTCTGTTTCATTAACTTGGTTGTGTATTATTGTGCTCTTTCAAACAGACTAAAGTTTCCTTTTTCTGGAGAGTGAGGATGAATTTTCTGTGAAAATTCCCCACTGTTACCAGAAATGTGGGTGAAAATCAACTACTTTTTATAAAGATATATCTGAGTGAAAATAGTCAGGATTAAATATGCTACAAAATTCTTTTAAGAAAATGGAAGAATAGAAAAATGGACTGGATGTCTTGGTTAAAAGTTATGGTTAGTTGTTGTCAAAAATTCCTGCAATCAGTAGGATTACCAAGAGTCTGGCTCCTCGACTGAATGGTCAGCATAGTGGCTTTCAGTTCAGAGGAACCTGGGTTCGACTCTCGGACAGGCCAGGGATTTTAACCATGTATAGTTAATTCCTATAGCTTGGGAAATGGCAGTTTGTGTTTAATACACATCTTCATTTATGCACAACAAATTATACTACCAACACCACAGAAACATGTAATAGAGAATATACCTCTCCACATAGGGTTGAGGTAAGAGAAGGCATCTGCACCTTACGTCTATCATTGATGGTCTAAATAGTGTAAGTCAAGAAAGTGCTTGGATGGCTGGTTTTTCTTTGATTGCCCTCACTAAAAATTGTTATTGCTCAGCTCCCTTTTGTCATAGATTAATGTTTCATACACCTATACCTTCCTTAATAAATGTTCTTTACAATGGTGAAATCCATATCAAAGGTGATTCTTGGGATCAGCCCATACAAACATAAACAGACACCTAACAGGGACTTCATTTTGTAATCTTCTTTGTGAATAGGTCGCTCAGGATCACGTGGAATCAACATTTGTTGGCTTTCTTTTTTGCCCAGTATTTTATCATATGCAATGAATGGGTGTGTTTCTGTTGCTCTGAAAACAAGTATGTCATGTGGACTTTCTCTCTTCTTCCTCGAACCTCCACGTTTGTGTGAGATTGTTGTAATAGTATGTATGGCTGAATTTTTAAAATACAGATATCTTCTATTAATACAAAACTTGTTGTTTCACATGTGTATTTAGTTGAATTGGTCATCATCATCATCATCCTCCTCCTAGACTTTACTCCACAAGGGTGAGGACCAGTAACATACGGTGAAAGAAATATTACAACTACTAATAGACATTCCGGATCACATGGCGTACACCGAAAGATAGTATAAAGGCCTCGGTATGTTTCACACTACTTGGGAAGCCAAATTGCAGCATATTAACATTTGCAATAAATTAATGCTTGCAGTTAATAGCTACATTAATGCAACTAAGAACCTGAAGCAAGAATGTCTAACTTCTTTGCATGATCTAAGTATAGAAATGAATGATCAAGTTATGTTCAAAAGTAGTCACTTCCCAATGTAAGGAAGGTCCGACAGTTACTATGAGACAGATAAGTTTCAGTCATCAATTATTATTATTATTATTAGCGTATGATGTGTACATGACAATCAAAATATACAAATATAATACAAAATATACAAATATACAAGTTGGTGACAGCATCAGGACTTCACTTTTATATTTTAATGTCCAACTTTTTTATCCATGTAATCACCTCTGGTGTTACTTCAAAAAATTCCTCCACAGAGCCAGGATATGCACGTAGGGGGCACTCTTGAACTATGTGCTTGATAGACTGCACTTGAGCACCACAGTCACAGCAGGGAGAATCTACCCATTCCCACAGATGTAAGGCTGCGCTAGTCCTACCGACACAACATCGGATCCTGTTCGGGGTTGACCAAACAGCACGGAGCAGACTAAAGCCAGCCAGTTTCATGCTGGGGTCGGAGATATCACATAAGCCACTGGGTGATGACATCCTCCACTCTTCTCTCCAGGCATTCCTGGGATTGAACCAAAGACATGAGAGGTCCAAAGCTGTCTTCCACGCTGGTTTTCTTGATTTCAGCCTAGTTGTAGTGTGCTGCTTTATATCCTGGTGTATAGGAAGGGCCTCATTCTTCACTATTCTGCACCATAAGCTATTAAGTGCTTGTTGTCTCCTTATATGAGGGGGAGAGATGTTGCAAAGGACAGGTAACCATTGCACTGGAGTTGAGTGTAGCGTGCCGGATACAATACGCATAGCCTGGCGAAGTTGGATATCAATTAGATTGCAGTGAGAGCTATTTAACCATATTCCAGCACAATACTCAGCTGTAGAATACACCATGGCCAAGGCGGTAGTTCGCAAAGTATTGGCGTCAGCTCCCCATGAAGTTCCAGCTAACTTGCTCAGCAGGTTATTCCGAGTCTTAAGTTTGGCGGCTGTTTTTTCTATGTGACTTCGGTATGTCAGTGATCTGTCTAATGTTACACCTAGGTATTTTGGTGTACGATTGTATTTCAAAAGTTGATTCCTGAACCGTATCCTAGGTTGATAAGTAGCCTCTAAGTTGTTGAGATGGAACGCGGCTACTTCCGTCTTCGAAGGACTTGGCTGAAGTCTCCACTTCCTAAAGTATTCATCCATCATCCGCAGATCTTCAGACAGTATATCCTCAGCCTCCTTGAAAGTAGATTGCTGTACTGTTAGGTTTATATCGTCGGCATAAATGAATTTTCGAGCTGTAGTTTCTGGGATATCATGGATGTACAAATTGAACAGTATAGGGGCTAAGACTGAACCCTGCGGTAAGCCGTTATTCAGTTTGTGAAATCTACTCCTGGAATTTTCAGAGAATACCTGGAATAATCTATTTCTCATTACATTATCAATGAGAGTAATCACCTTAAGACAAGGTACAATCTTAATGAGCTTCAGGAGGAGACCCTCTCTCCAGACAGTATCATAGGCCGCTGACAGATCAAGGAAGACAGAAACATTTTAAAATTTCTTCTCAAAACCAATCTCCAGATATGATGTTAAGGCAAGGACTTGGTCACTACAGTCTCTCTTGGGGCGGAACCCAGCTTGCTTTATTGGGATCAGGTGTTCAATTGCAGGAGCTATCCTGTTCAGAATTAGCCTTTCCAGTAGTTTATATGTAACACACAATAGCGAAATTGCCCTGTAGCTCTGGGGTAGAGAAGGGTCCTTTCCTGGCTTCAATATCAAGATGATTTTGGTCCTCTTAAATACTGGGGGTACACGTCCAGTGTGCAGTATACTGCTAAAGAAGGACACCAGCCAGCGTACAGTTGCAGGGCCACAGTTCTTCAGTAGCTCTGGATATACACCGTCAAATCCAGCTGCTTTACCATTCTGGAGGGACTTCAGGCCATGTTGTACTTCCTCTGGGGAAAATGGACGAGAGTAGATGGTATGAGGTTCAGCTTCTTGTCTTAACCGCTTGAGCTCAGATCGAATTTTTCTGATGTATTTCTTATCTTTCATGGGCTGCCGCATAAAAGAAAGGACGTTGGGCTCTTCTGGGAATACACGCCAGGGAAGAAATGGATAAGAGATTACCGAGGCTTATCCTGTGTGGAATGGAGAGAGGCCATCAAGATGACTGCAAATTTGTGCGCCATTTGCTCTATGTCGGGAAGGTCCCAGGACAGCACCCTCTATCGGCATTGCCACAGAGAGCACAAAACTCTAGCCCATGTCCAGGGTGCCTGTTCTCATGGGGAGGTGTTGAGAAATTCCCGCCATCATTCAATACGGCACATGATCGCGAACTCACTGAGAGATCACCGTTTCACAGTGCACTAAGAGGTTTCTGGCCTAGCCACCAATGGGAGTAACAGGCGTATTGACATAATAGCCTTTCAACCAACTAGCAAGTAAGGATTGATCTTAGATCCCACAGTACACTTCGAGTCGCACATTGGCCAGCCTGAAGAGGTGGACGCAGAGAAGAAGTCAATTTACTGGCAAACCATAAACTATACGACATCTCTGTCAATGGAGTCATGATTGGTGCTCAAGGCACAATCCCTAAATTTCTTGTACAGAAGTGAGATTCTCTTGGTCTCAACTGGACATGACTTCACAACATCACTATCGCCACAATACTAGGTTCAGTAACCATACTCAATTATCATCTATGTCCGACTCATTGACTGAATGGTCAGCGTACTGGCTTTCGGTTCAGAGGATCCTGGGTTCAATTTCTGGCCGGGTCGGGGATTTTAACCTTAATTGGTTAATTCCAATGGCTCGGGGGCTGGGTGTGTGTGGCGTATTCAACATTAGAAATCATCCTAGGTAGGGCCCTCATCTTCACAGACATGCAGGTTGCCTAATAGGCCATCTACTAGAAAAAAGACCTGCACCAGGCCTCTCCGGAGGCCATACGCCATTATTATTATGATAATCTATATAGCGTCTGATGAGATGTACATCATGCTATGTTCCAAATTTATTTCTGAGCCTTATGATTGTTGTTGTTTCTATCTGGCACATTCTAACAAATTCCCAATGACTTGGAAGACATAATTATTTTGTAGCTGATATACTTTGTCCTTGTGGCAGTCTCCTCATGGGGGAAGTTGTATTAATTAATAAGATTTCCTTGAAGACAATATTAGCTGTTTTCTTCCTGATGTATGTACAGCCAGTATCAAACTTTATTTCATTATTTGTTTGTAGCACTCAATGAACGGAAAGCAGAGGTTCGCATCCAGTACCAAGATGTTCCTGGGGATATTTTCCATGGTAAAGCAAAGAGAAATGAGCTTGTGATTAGAGTTCAGCCAGGTGAAGCTGTGTATGTTAAACTCATGAACAAGACACCAGGCATGACTTTCGATCTGGAGGAGACTGAGCTTGATTTAACATATGGAAGTAGATACAAGGTATGACATCTTATGTAAGAGATGATGATGATGATCCTTGTTTAAAGGGGCCTAAGATCTAAGGTTACATATGAGAGTGACACTGTTTAAATAGAGGTGAGAATCAGAAAACTAGCATGTGATCTAAATGAAAGCCAGTAGTACTAAAGTCCTGCATGAATTAATCAGAACAGAACAATAACATACATTTTTAAAATATTATTTGCATTTATTCACCTAAAATATATCTTTGATATTTGCTAATATGTCCTCCTTTCTGTTTCATAAGTCGCTGCATACAGTTTGACATAAAGTCCATAAGCTTTGAGCTCATATTCTTTAAAAGTTCATTATCATAAACCACACTGTAACTAGAGACTCTATCATGCGCATTTTTGTGGAACAGTCTCCTTATGCAAATAGCCCACAAGTTTTATATTGGATTAATGTCAGGGGAGTTCCCTGGCAATTGTAAGACATGAATATTGTTCTCACTGAAGAATTTCTTGACTTGTTTTGAAGTATGGCAAGGAATGTTAACTTAAAATCTTTCAGGTCTGCCAGACACATAATTTCACTATAATATACCTGTGAAAAAAACAAGTTATTAAACAAGGAATAAATACACACTATTAAACAAAGAAATACATGTTCATTCTTAAAAGAACATCACCAGATTCTATCAAGTCACATTCAATATTTGAAAGTACCGTATTCATGTTTATTTCTGTCCAAACTTCTTAGAATCTCCTCTAGTTGGACTTGAGCCATAAGCCGTGGTTTCAATCATGTAGACCCCAATAGCTGCGTACCCAAGCAAACAGCAAGCTCTGGAGGGGGTGAGATTTAAACGAGAGGATGTATCGAACATTTGTCACAGGTTGACAAACTTTTCTTTTCCAGGGCTGGAATCTCCTGAAATTTAATCAGTTAATCTGCCACTAAGCTGAATTCCACAGATCTGACACCACACGTAATTAAGATTATAATTATACAGTAACGGGGGCTGATAAAACTATTTACTTGTGCTAAACCGAGAGATATGCGTATTAACGGGAGCATTGCAGGTTATAAATTTCATCTTCTTTGTCCGTATTGAAGATCTACTTGTGATACAAATTCTTATAAGTTTGTTAATTACCACCTATTCAATACAATAAAAACATAGTACAAACTTCCATATTTATTAAGATGTTTATATGGTACATGTTTCGCTCCTTTTTCGTGAGCATCATCAGCCAACTATCATTCACTTAAAGTTGTATAAGATCATGAAATAATTCTTTTGGATCAAGATTATTCCTATAAAACTAATTGACAAATCTTATAATATTTTAAAAGTCACACAACAATAAAATTATGTCTTTAAGTTAAAACTTTTTGTCTAAAATCTATCTAAGTCTAACATTTTACTGATGAAACTCATCTGGTGAACATCTTCTAAATTGTTTAAAAAATAAAAAATAAATAAAAAATAAAAAACTTGTGAGATCTGGCTAATTGTATTGATTTATGTTGCTTAACTTGTATGATTGTCGTTAAAACTTCGTAAACTATATTGACAATTTTCTGCAGTTGATAATTGTCTAAGTTATGGACATTTGACTTGTTCTCATTGCTGGAGTAACATTTATACAAATGTATTGGCATTAATTTTATAGTGTCAATAGGATAATATTGTTCGTGAACAAACTTGTTGATGAAACACTTTCTAATATGATATTGGATTTAAAATGTTCTCGTATGTTCCAAAATGACTTGTTGGTATATCTGTAATGAAAGATAAAAGAATTATATGTTTATGGTTTTGATTATAATTCTGTATAACTTCTTATTGGAAGAATTGTCACTTACTTTTCTTTCTACTGTGTAATTGTTTGGTGTTACTCCTAGCCTCTTGAGAACTACTTGTTGTTCTGTTTGCACTTCTTGTATTATATGAGTGAGTGTGGATGAGTTTACGTTTTGGGGGGAGTGGGAAGGGGAAGTTAAGGTAGGCGGTGCATTGATAGCTGCAGTAGATTGTGGAGGGGATTGTCTAGGAGAAGTAAGGGGAGGAATTGAGTTTGTTTGCATCATTAAGCCATTAACTTTTGTTGGATTAAAATGTTTATAGAATTTATTTATATCTGATTTAAGCATTTGTATTAGTTCCAGTAATTGTACTAAGATGGGGTTCTTTATTTCAATTTCGTCATTTAGGTTTTTATTTTTGTTGTATTGTTGATCTAAATGAAGGTATATGTTTTCCAAATCCGTCATTTCTTTTCCTTTTTCTACTCTTCTTAAAATCTTTAAATCCCTTTCAATAGTTGTAAAACTGTGTCCAGTTTCTAGCATGTGTGCACCCATTGCAGAATGTTTTTTGTGTTTGGCTGCATTTACATGTTCGAGATATCTTATCATAAAGCTTCGGCCAGTTTGGCCAGCGTACGAAAAATTGCATTCTGTGCACACGAGCCTATATATTCCAGATCCTTGATATTGATTACTATTTATATTAACTTTATTGTGGTTGAAGAAAATATTTCGGTTCGTGTTTTGGGTTTTGAAGGCAATGTTAATATCTAGTTTTTTGATGGTATTAGTGATTTGGTATATAGCTGGGTTAGTAAATGTAAAAGTTGCAAATTTGGATTTCTTATTTTTATCTGGTATAAGATTAGTGGCCAATTTTATTTTCACCTTATTAATGATCTTGTTAACCATTTCTGTTGTATAACCATTATTGAGTGGCAGATCTTTTATGAAATTAAGTTCTTTCTTTAAACTCTTACTTGTTAGTGGAATTTTTAGGGCTCTATAAACCAAACTCAAAAATGCTGCCTGTTTGTGAGAATTGGGGTGGAGTGACTTGTTTTTAATTGTTATTGGAGTAAACGTCGCTTTTCTATAAATCTGGAAATCAAATTTATTTCCTGCTCTCTTTATATTTATATCTATAAAACTTAGCAAATTGTTCCTTTCATCTTCTTTAGTGAATTTTATGTTACTGTCTAATTTATTTAAAAAATCCAAAATATTATCACTATTGTTCAGTTTACTGTCTATTATAACAAACGTGTCATCCATGTATCTCAGCCAAAGGTTATGTTATTCAAAATTTTTAACATGTTCCAAATGATCCATATAAATGTTAGCTAGTATACCTGATGAAGGGTCACCCATTCCCAAGCACATTTGGTGATATATCTTTTGATTAAATGTGAAGTAATTATTATTTAAAACAAATCTCAATACATTTATGAATTCTTCTATTTCACACCTACTTAATTTGCTATGATTGAATAAATTTAGTTTGATTATATTAATGGTTTCATTGATCGGTATGCAAGGGTACATGTTAGTTATATCATATGAACACATATTATGATGTGGTTGCAGTTCGAATTTATTAAGCTTATCACAGAATTCTATTGAATTATTGATTGTAGAATTATTGTAAAATTTATAGTGCTTTTTTTAAAAATGATGTATAAATTTAGAAGTCTTATACGTTGGGCTATTCATGCAGTTGATTATAGGTCTCATAGGTATATTAGCTTTATGGACTTTGGGCATGGCTCTGGCTGTCGGTATCTTGGGATTCATATTTATCAGCTTCTGACACTCTAATTCATTAAAGAGGAAAGACGAATTTTTAAGCAGTTTCTTTAGATTCCGTTGAATTTTGACTGTAGGATCTTTCTGTATTATCGAATAGGCTCCATTTGAAAAAAATCTTCTGTTTTCTTAATGTAATCATACTTATTTAAAATAACTGTAGTTTCCCCTTTAACAGCTTTGGTTACTATTATATTGCTTTCGTTGATTTTAGTCTTTAATTCTTTGATTTGTTTTGTGAGGTCGGGATTTAAGTCGTTATTTATTTCTTTTACTAAAGTTGGAAGTTTCTTTTTAACCTCGAATCTTGTATCATTTTGCGATTCTAAAGGCAATTTCCCTATATTAGATTCTACTTCAGCTACAGTGGTTATTATGTCTTTTATTTGATGATGGTTAGGCCAATTAAATTTTGATCCTTTATTCAGTAAGCTCATTTCACTATCCGTAAAGGTGATATCTGACAAATTTACAGTGGTTGGGATGTTTTTAAGGTCTGAGTTAGTCTGTTTTATTCTTGTATTATGTTTTTCAGATTTTGCTTTGTTCTCTCTTAAATGTGATATTTTGTTTTCTAGAGTTTTTTGTTTCTTTTCTAATATACCAACGAGTTTCTCATTAGTAAATTGTTGTACTGATTGCCATTCTAACGGGGTTAAAAGCTCAGAGATTTCTAAGTGTGTACGATAAAGTTGTAAGTTTAAAAACGACTTTTTTCTGTAATGTATTTTTATCTCGCTCTTTAGCCAGATTTTGTTTACTTCGTTTTGAGTGTCTGCTAAATTTGGCATAGATAAGTTTCATCTTTGTACAGATTTCAAAAACTTTGGTACTAGTTTGGATTTTGAGCATTCTTTTAAAAACCATATGTCTTTCGTGATCTTACTAATCTTAACCTTAAGATTAATGAATCTGAATAGGTGGTAATTAACAAAATTATAAGAATTTGTATTAACGGGACCAGCCGTTAACATCTGGCAAGCTCTCACAAAGGAAGAAGGTTTGTTTACTGGTACTTTCCCTCGGAGCTGGAGACCTCGAGAGACTATAAAGTCTGCGCAGTGAAGGCAAGGGCTATCCTATTGCTTTTGAATGCCAATTGTGACGTGTCGTGATTTGCGAGCCGACAAGGCAGTATCTTTGTGAAGTCTTTGTGAAACTTGAAATAGAATCGCTGTGATTTAGCTCACAAGAGTGAAACATGCTAATTTAGCATGGTTTCTAATGTGATTATACCGATGTCTCCAAGAGTAGATATCTGGCTGTTCCTATAGTTATTGTATTTCAACCTTCTGTCGACAGAGGGCAGCTCCCTCTGTCGCGAGCGTGAAGGATCTTTTCTCGGCGAGACCTTTTTAATATCTTCTCCTTGAAGTAATGTTGGGCTGTTTATGCTGGGGAAAGAAGAGATGTGTCACACACACACAGGAGCGGCGTTTTTGCTTTTCTTATGGTGGTTTTATAAGTTTAAAACTATGCAAAACTGCTGCATCATTTGCATGCTTCGCTGAATGATATTGACGGTAATGTAACGTTTTAAATTTATTTGATGTATTATCTTTCTTTTTATTATGGCCGACCGAAGTCCATCTCGGTACTCGAAGCGAGAATGGCATGTGTATGAGTTGTGTAGGTGATTGTGGTGCATCAAAATCTGGTCTCTGATTATTTTAAATGAATTTCTCGATGAAACATTTTGCCATTATTTGGAGGTATGGTCTGTGTGTCGGCCAGGTCTATTCTAGCCGTACGCAGTATGTAGGTGATGGATCTACGCGTGATCGTGGGGTCACAAACGTCCTACTGTCATTTGCCCTAGGTGGGCTATATATCTACTACTGATGTGAGACCTTATTGATGAAATGTTGAACTGCACTCCACGAGTTGCCTTGATTTTATTTACTCGCACCAATCTGCCGGAATTATTTGCCTTTGGGGGCAAAAGGACTGCGTGATTGAATGAATGTGTATATGAATGAGCTGAGTGCCAAGATGACATATCGGTCTGTTGAATTTATGTCTATTTGTGTCCTATCGCACCTCCTTTTCTCCTGGGTGCGAAGTCTTTATTTTGTATGGTGTGCATCCTAGTTGTTTACGACCTGGAGCTCGCCATGTTGGTTTATTTCTTTCATGGCCGTGTGCAGGTCCATGTTTTCTGTTATTGTTTTGCTTTGCATTCATTGCTCCATGGAGCATTGTCTTTGCCCCTCGTAGATTATTTCCTTGGTCTGGCAGTTTTCTGATTTAATCACTTTATTATTTTATCTGCTCCTTGGTGTGTGGGAATCGATATGAGAGGGGTATTGTTAAAAAAAAAGGTGGATATTGAAAATGACTCCCACGCTTGAAATTGCGTTTCTATTCCTCGCCGAAGGAAAGATTGAATAAAGATTGAGTTAATGATATTCAGCTCGCAGTTTTTAGTAGCGAGGTCAGTGGTGGAATAAATGCTATCATCTCAAGAGTAACTATGCCCTATGCATGTAAGAAAAGATGAGGTCACGAGACCTTGGTATGATTATCTTTTGGGCTGACGCCGAATATGTATGTATTACATTATTATTACTGGTTATTTCATCTAATTAATCCCTTTAATTTACGTTACATTACAAAAAATTCTCATCTATCATTTATACGGATTTTTACTCGTAGTAGTGTTAGTTGCTGCTTTAATTGTTTGAGGAGAATAGCGTTTTCAGCTCAGGGCTATGTCTTTCGCCCTTCCTGATTGGGGATCCACGGCAAATTTGTTTCCCCACGATGGTTGTGATTCACTATGTGTGTCCTTTAGTTAGGGAGGGGGTGGCTCAAGAGCTAGTAATGGTCTGCAGTTGTAAATAATATTCAGTGTGTACGCAAAGTGTGAAATTAATATGTGCGAGTCATTAAAATATAACCACTGGCAAGGACAGATTGAAATTGGGCCAGTTCCCTTAATTTTTTATTTTTGCTAGGGGCTTTACGTCGCACCGACACAGATAGGTCTTATGGCGATGAAAGTTCCCTTAATTTAGTGCCGTGTGGATCAAAATCAAATCTGAGCAGAGGCTATAGTCAAATAATAGCCTGTACTAAGGTGGTGATCGTGCATTCGAGCACGCTAAGCGGAGAAGTAGATGGTTCTAACATAATTCAACAGTTCCATATACAACCGACATCAAGGAGACAGCAACCACGAAGTATCCAGGAGTCAACAACAGGACCTTCATCCCTGTGCTGTGTACCATAGTCATGGGCTAAGCACACATGACATAGCGGTATGTGAGTCGTCGCTGATGGAGAGATTGCTGCCAAGTTAAGCCCTTTTGTTCTATAAGCATGTAAAGTGATACCTAGATGCACTAGTTTAGAGCCAGTTTAAACAAGTAAAGTATTCTTTAAATGTGAGCCAGAGTAGCATTTGTATTGCTCATTTTAAGTAAATGTAAATATGTTCAGGGCTGCTTGCATGCCAAGTCCCCGAGCTATGTGTTGTATATATTTCGATGGGAATAAGGAAGAAAATAGGTTGGATATAGGTGTGTGTTATAGTTATTTATATTTTATTCCAGTTTATGTTGAGTTAAGACAGAGTTGTATGGGTAGATTCTTCATAAAAACCTAATGGGTTGTTCGCCATCAGCATCGCAATGTTAAAGAGGATTAGACCAGAGACAGTATATGTTAGGATGTTTTATTGCATGATGCATAAATTTCAGCTGTGAGAAGATGCAACGGGAAATTTTTCAATGTCAAAAGTAGAATAGGGTCTTTAAGTGTGTTGGCAGGCAAATTCATTAAAATACCAGTTGTCGAACTGAGGATTATTTATATGTGAGGCTAGAGAATTGCCAATGGATATTTACAGGGTTGAGATGACAAGAGATAGGCAATGAAAGCCATGATCTATTTGGAGCTATGACGATACTGAATAAATGAGCCAGCATATTATATACAAGATTATGTGAGGTTGTGAGCCATATTTTGCTGGTCAGAGTTGCATGCTATTCTGAAACACTGAGAATGTTGGTGAGGGATGATGTGCTTTTGTGCATGCCAGGTAGAATCCCCCTTCGACTTATCTGTACGCTGGGTGCAGAGAAAAGAAGAGAAAGTTGTTACAAATAATCCAATTATCCTCATGAATCACCTGACCACAAAGCCCTAGTTAGTTGATGTTTACGTTGCCAACCAGCTGATTTCCCTGGCTTGTCAAATGCTACTGCTATGCTGCATCTATATGAGAGATATGCGAAGTCCAGTGCCCGGATATGTTGGGTTCTTGACCCGACAGCCCTATCAACTTCAGTGTGAATATTCTGTGTGCTTTACTGTATTTTACAGGATACATACATACATACATACATACATACATACATACATTATCATTATAGACTGTTATGCCTTTCAGCGTTCAGTCTGCAAGCCTCTGAGAATTTACTAAACGTCGCTACAATCCTCGATTTGCAACTAGTGTTGTGACCTCATTTAGTTCTATACCTCTTATCTTTAAATCGTTAGAAACCGAGTCTAAACATCATCGTCTTGGTCTCCCTCTACTTCTCTTACCCTCCATAGCAGAGTCCATTATTCTCCTAGGTAACCTATCCTCCTCCATTCGCCTCACATGACCCCACCACCAAAGCTGGTTTATACGTACAGCTTCATCCATCGAGTTCATTCCTAAATTAGCCTTTATCTCCTCATTCTGAGTACCCTCCTGGCATTGTTCCCACCTGTTTGTACCAGCAATCATTCTTGCTACTTTCATGTCTGTTACTTCTAACTTATGAATAAGATATCCTGAGTCCACCCAGCTTTCGCTCCCGTAAAGCAAAGTTGGTCTGAAAACAGACCGATGTAAAGACGGTTTTGTCTGGGAGCTGACTTCCTTCTTACAGAATACTGCTGATCGCAACTGCGATCTCACTGCATTAGATTTACTACACCTTGATTCAATCTCACTTACTATATTACCATCCTGGGAGAACACACAACCTAAATACTTGAAATTATCTACCTGTTCTAGCTTTGTATCACCAATCTGACATTCAGTTCTGTTGAATTTCTTACCTACTGACATCAATCTCTTCGAGAGGCTAATTTTCATACCATACTCATTACACCTATTTTCAAGTTCCAAGATATTAGACTGCAGGCTTTCGGCACAGTCTGCCATTAAGACCAAGTCGTCAGCATAGGCCAAACTGCTTACTACACTTCCACCTAAATGAATCCCTCCCTGCCATTTTATACCTTTCAGCCAATGATCCATGTAAACTACGAACAGCAAAGGTGAAAGATTACAGCCTTGTCTAACCCCTGTAAGTATCCTGAACCAAGAACTCATTCTACCATCAATTCTCACTGAAGTGCAATTGTCAACATAAATGCCTTTGATTGATTTTAATAACCTACCTTTAATTCCATAGTCCTCCAGTATAGTGAACATCTTTTCCCTCGGTACCCTGTCATATGCTTTCTCTAGATCTACGAAACACAATTGCCTATTCCTCTCATAGCATTTCTCAATTACCTGGTGCATACTGAAAATCTGATCCTGACAGCCTCTCTGTGGTCTGAAACCACACTGGTTTTCATCCAACTTCCTCTCAACAATTGATCGCACCCTTCCTTCCAAGATGCCAGTGAATACTTTGCCTGGTATAATCAATGAGATACTGAACCCTTGAACTTACCATTCCATCGTTGGTCGGCCACGGCTGCTACAGTAGAACAATCTAGAACTCTTAAATCTTGGGTCGTTGCGGGAATAAATTCGGTCACGATCTTAACCAAACGATGGGGTTCAGAAGAGAGCCTAACTACTTGAAATGAGGAGCAAAAATGTGCTTACTAACTTTTATTAAACTGAAATAGCACGATAACATAATTAATTTAATATGCATTCTTGCCACAAAAATATAAAAAAAATTAAATTATTGATTTTGAATGTCCCAAACACAGTCACATTACATAACGTCACTTCGTTTCTTCCAATGTCGAAGAGTTGCTTCGGAGAAGCTAATATGTTAGTGGACAGCGAAACTGAAAAATTGAAAAAGGGAAGACCTGAAAACCGGGCACCTGTTATTCCAAACGAGAACTGAGAGTTAATCCACACGATCCGTGGAAAATCTGACTTTCAACAAGTAGAACGCCTGATTTTCTCTTAATTAAGGTTATCCACCAGTCAAATACCCTTCACGGATACGGAACATCCGCCGAATGGACCCTTAATCGAACCAAACTGACTATCAGTTGCTTTGGATAGGTTGCGAAATATTATGGGAAAGCATGGTGTTCACTACAAGTTAATGGCATCATTCACAATTGAAATAAAATTCCACCATGTATTTGTCATTCATGACACCCTTAAGTGATAAGGTAATCCCGATGCTAAACGTGCATCACCCCAAACAGCTGTTCGGAAGGAACCAACAACAGCATGATCCGGGAGGATCTTACGTTAAGTCGTTCTAAAGGAACAAAACTGCGAAATGCAGGAAACACTTACTAATCATGCATTTAGAAGAAATGCCAAACACTGAAGTTAATCAAAAAGTGAAAAGTCACTTGAAAATATTATTATTGAACCGATTTTCAGGTTAGAAATGGGTTTATTATGCTTAATAAATTTACCAGTCCACGCTAAAATTTACTACAATTTTAAGGAATTCTTTCCCTTGAAAAACAATGCTACCAGTACAGATCTCTCTATTTACCGTCTGTCCCAACACACTACTGATAAAGTGATTACTTACTTACTCTAACCATGAATAAGAATGAAAACACGACAAGATGAAAATAATATAAATTACTGGCTGACGAATCGAAACCGCATTCGCAACTCAAGTCTCATTCTAAAACACTGAGTGTCAATATGCACACTATCAACGAAAACGGACGTCAAGACGAGGAAACAATAAAGTCCGTAAAAATAAATTAACATCTCGAAGTCATACAGCTTAACACGCACGAAGAAACACAGTAAAAATATTTAATCTAGAACGGGTCGATGTCCCACACTTGGACAGCCCTCAACTCGTCTGATAGCATTCCCGTTATCTCAATGAGAGCTTCGCATAGACCCTCTACAATAAATCATATCGTACCGTAACCGCTACCTTCCTCCAGGCCACTTCACAAAAGAAACAAAAGAAACACATCTAAACTGAGACTTGAGTGTGTACAGCTACCATCCCAGACCTATCGTCGGGCTCACTTGAAATCTGTACACCCTAACCCTAATCATTATGTACATGATGCCTTCCAAATTCTATCGTCGGGCGTGACCTAGGACGTCTCATCATCAATGACTCCAAGAATAACATCTGACGTCCTAATCCTATCGTCGGGCGTCAAAGTGGGTCGCACTACGTCTCCCTTAACATATCAGGCGAAATGCAATTCTCAAACAACTCTGATATTTAACACTAGATTTGGTCAGACAAAATACGCACGACGGAACTACGTCTCTATTATCAAATGAATGCAAGTCGAAATACAGCAAGTGTCTACCTCTCGAAAAATACAGTAAGTGTCTACCTCATTATAATATGTGAACTCAAAAATAAATAGGCGTGACGAACGGTTCTCCACCTCGAACACAATCTCAGCCTGTGCACTGACGTGTTAGGGAAGCAAATGAAAATTCCCAACACACGTGTACCCTTTTAGTGGATGCCTTCAAAATAATAATCATCACCATCGCATTCGAAATTCTCAGATCGCCTATCATCAATTCCAACCATCTTATCCATGACCTCTCCAGTGAACAAATTAAATATAACCCAACCGTGTGTCCAAAGTACTCTTTGATCCTGGAGATCGTTCATTCTCTTATCATCCATGCGGGCTTTACGTAACATAGATCACTGGATGTGTACTACCCAGACTGTAACATTTTACAAGAGTCGTTTTCACTTGGAATCTTTCTATAAATTTCACAATGCTTCACATCATAGTCATCTCAAATTCGGATTGATTGCGGAAAACAATACAGCCTGCCTCACACAGCCTGTTCCTAAATACTTCCTCTACAAAAATACAACTTGTCTCAACACTCTTTCTCCTCGCTTTCCAGCGGTATTACTTCCATCTATCTCGTCTCCACATACATATCAATTCATCGCTCTCAATTCCTTTTCCTTCAAGATCCTTTTTCATACATCGATCCCCTGGTGAAAACGACAACCATTATTAAACACATCTCTTACTTTACTATTATTAAGACTCTCGAGCCTCAAGAATCCAAGAGCACACATCGACCTTTCGCAATTCAAGTATACACGATGTCTCAAAATTTCCTTCCCATTTATGACTGTGACTCTAACAAATTTTATTGACATTATCTAAATATGCCTACGATCCTTGTAGAAATAACTGGTTAAATGTAATTTAACAGAGAGGAATTTCCTTATCCCGCGGTAAACATTATTATTATTATTATTATTATTATTATTATTATTATTATTATTATTATTATTATTATTGACCAACATTTCTGAATGCAACTGACACCTGAAATTACGATATTCGCCACGACAAATTTACACTTATAACGTTCACAAATCCGCACTTTGAATGATATCTCATCTCAACACAAAATTTTAAGCGTCGCATTTACCGTTCTTGACATGAACTTTACACACTGAAATTATCACACGCTGACCAAAATTTGCAACGCCTTTCGCCTGATAATTACGAATATCACCCGACAATCATCTGGAAATTTTGTTTAGGACAGACAGTAACTAACTAACTAACTACAACATAATATAAAATAGACAGACCTGCACATTGGTGACATTCTCAGCATTCTGATTACATCATCACCAGCAACCTCGTACTTAGCCACTCATTTTCACAGATAACATTTTCATTTTCAAAAACTCACTCATCCAAACACTACCCTTCACACACACGAGATTAAAATTACCATATAAATAATGCACTTTCTCTGTAACTTGCACCACGAACTTCCCTCGTTCTGCAGTCGACTATAACTGTCTGATGCGTTTCCCAGAGTGGTTTCTCTCCCCGTTGTTTCAATAAGAACAGGTGTTCGGCCGATAAGGGAGTAGAACTATTTTGAATCGCTTCCCCCAGACCTTCTTCACTTACAAGAGTACACGAAATGATAAAAATAAAATCTGCTGTGTAATTTTCAACCAGCCTACACCTTCCCAGTTCGTCTGCAAACGTTCAGAACTTCTCCAATCACTTTTCTTCTTAACTAAGTATATGGACCTTAGCCACGAACATGTATTGAATTATTGTCGGTCAATCTGGCGCGAATTTCTAATGACGACGGGCACAAGCTCCCGCGGCTTCAAGTTCCAGATCGACACTGAAAAATCTACGGTGGGGGGTTTCTTTTATAATTTCCGGAAGGACGCTATCCCCTCTATGAGGCTTGGTTGTGAAATCTGCCAAATTTGCTTCTAATAGACCAATTTTGATAAGACTTGTCCCAGAACTCCGGACAGACTTGCACTTATGTTCGATGTTAATTTTATAATTTTCCTACACTCACAACAGGAGAAATAAATTGTTTCTGCCCGTGCGTTTCGCGCGTTTTCTTCTGCCCATGACCTTGGCACGTGTAACTAGCTCGCTGATCTCACGCCAACATGTACTTGGGCTTAACTGCATTTAAAGTTTTCCCTGGTGTCTCTACCTTCACAGAGGGTGTATGAATAATTTTGCTTATTTATTTCATTATTTACTATTTTATCAAAATCCCTCATTCTGCAGAATTCCATGGATTAAAAGAATTGTCGGGCACTCGAGCTCCACCGAGGTGTCCCGGCAATCCACGAGCTCGCCGTAAGGAAGAACTTCCCACGCAACATCGGGCTCTTGGGAGCGCAAAATGGCTGCCCTCAAACATACAGTAGTTTCTGAATACCAAATAAATATTTGAGAAAAATAAAAAATTTTCTCACCGTAGAATTATGGGTTCAATACCTCGATAGTTGTTGCAATCCTTCCTGTTCCCTTGCTTACAGATAGGTGCAATTACTGCTTTTGTCCAATCTGAAGGTAGCTTACTAACACTCCACGCTAATTTTACTAATCTATGAAGCCATTTCATCCCTGCCTTCTCACTATACTTCACCATTTCAGGTCTAATTTCATCTATTCCTGCTGCCTTATGACAATGGAGTTTATTTACCATCCTTTCCACTTCCTCAAGCATAATTTCACCAACATTATTTTCCTCCTCCCCATGAGCTTGGATGTTTGCAACACCACAGGATGATTTCCTTTTACATTGAGATGATGTTCAAAATATTCCCTCCACCTCTCCAGTGATTCCCTGGGATCTATTATGAATTACTCAAAACACTGTTCATTTCCTTTTTCCCACCCATCCTAAGATTCTTTATTACTGTCCAGAAAGGTTTCCCTGCTGCTTGACCTAGTCTTTCCAGGTTATTACCAAAATCTTCCCACGACTTCTTTTTGGATTCAACAACTATTTGTTTCGCTCTGTTTCATCTACGTACAAATCCCTGTCTGCCTCAGCCCTTGTTTGGAGCCATTTCTGATTAGCCTTCTTTTTACGTTTACAGGCAGCTCTCACTTCATCATTCCACCAAGATGTTCACCTTTTCCCATCTTTACACACAGTTGTTCTTAGGCATTCCCTTGCTGTTTCTACTACAGCATCTCTGTATGCCACCCATTCACTTTCTGTGTCCTGAACCTGCTTACTGTCTACTGTTCGAAACTTCTCACTAATCATATCCATGTACTTCTGTCTAATTTCCTCATCCTGGAGATTTTCTACCCTTATTCGTTTGCAGACAGATTTCACTTTCTCTACCCTAGGCCTAGAGATACTTAGTTTACTAGAGATCAGATAGTGGTCTGTATCATCGAAAAATCCATGAAAAACTCATACATTCCTAAAAGATTTCCTGAATTCAAAGTCTGTTAATATATAGTCTATAATGGATCTTGTACTCCTAGCCTCCCATGTGTAACGGTGAATAGCCTTATGCTTGAAGAATGTATTCATATCAACTAAACCCATACTAGCACAGAAGTCCAGCAAACGCTTCCCATTCCCATTAGCTTCCATATCTTCCACACATTTACCAATCACCCTTTCGTATCCTTCAGTTCTATTCCCAATTCTCGCATTGAAATCGCCCATTAGCACTATTCTATCCTTGCTGTTGACCCTGACCACGATGTCACTCAATGCTTCATAAAACTTGTCAACTTCATCCTCATCTGCGCCCTGGAATTCGATGGGGAGCTATCAATATTAATGGGGCTTATGGAAGAAAGAAGGTAGAACTGGCTGAGTCAGCAAAGAGGATGCATCTGAATGTGCTAGGAGTAAGTGATATTCGGGTAAGGGGAGATAAAGAGGAAGAGATAGGAGATTATAAAGTGTACTTGACAGGTGTTAGAAAGGGAAAGGCAGAGTCTGGGGTAGGGCTCTTTATCAGGAATACCATTGCACGCAACATAGTTTCTGTTAGGCACGTAAATGAGCGAATGATGTGGGTAGATTTGTCACTTGGAGGAATTAGGACAAGAATTGTGTCCGTGTATCATTTATCATCGGTATCATTGGGATCCAATCGTGTCCACTGGACACCACAATCATCTTACACAGAAGGTCAGAACACTGGTATGAGCCTTTGACATAACTGCCTGATGGCCATCCTTATTAGAAACCATTGTCTCAATTATTAATTAAAGAAAGAAAGTCTGGAAATCCTTAGATTCGGCTTCCATATGAGACTACATGTACCATCATAGTGATTCTTTATGGTCCAGTCCTCGTAACACGAACTCTGGACTCTGGGTATAGTTAAGGCAGTCCAATTGGTGTGTGCCACACAGTGGTTATACGGCATGGACCTTTAATTGAATCGATGTGACCTGCGACTATGTCATGGACCGACATCTAAACTTCTAAGTTACTTTAAAGTCATTGTGGATGATGACCACAAGGAAAATGGTGCTACGGTGGCATATGGCCCTACTCTAAGTCACTGAGGTTGATGACCCCCCAATCATCCAAGTTTCTAAGCTGAAGGCTAAACACGATTAAGTTACATCCGTTGATGACTAAAGTTTCCACTTTTACTAACCCCAGCACATTTACTGCTCCATCAATCAAAGTCAAATAATGCAACAACAACAATGCTCACAATACTTTGTGGCAGTAAAATCCATTACCTTCCGATATGTCCCCTTAATAGTTACGTTAACATTTACATATTCCCCTGAAAAATGAACCAAGATTTCCAGAATGCATCTTCAAGTCATTCGCCTGATTTAAAGTTATTTCAAAATACGTTTCCACTGAATTTAATAATTAAATAAATTTAAATGATTTAATGGAATCTTAATGAACAACAAATTCCATCTCCGCGAATGAATGGTTTCTTTCACAAGTTGGATGGATATCGTCGGTAGCTGGAAAAAATTTACATCACTTATTTCCAGTATTTATCTTGTTTCGTGAAGGTTAGGGTGTATTCTGCCCGAAGGCAGGTCCGAACCTCCGCAGAGGTGTCCTGAGCCGGAGTTTACGTGCGGTAGGTTGGCCAGTTCCTTTCCGCTCCTCCTTTCCCTTAACCCCCACCAACAGCGCGTGGCAACCCATCCAAATCTTGGCCACGCCCAATGTTGCTTAACTTCGGAGATGTCACGGGATCCTGTGTTTCAACATGGCTACGGCCGTTGGCTTGTTTCATGACATCACACTTTAATTTAATCTAATACTAACCATTATTACTACTTGGATAACCTTGATAAAGTGCAAAACCATAAGTAACTCGCCGTACAATAGAAACTGATTACAGTGTCATATCTTGTCATAAAATTTCCGTGAAGCTTTGTGCGCCCCTCACAAACAAAACAATCATCATTACCGTCACTCTATACTTTGGACAACCCTGAAATTGGCTAACCTTACTATACTCTAAGTTCGTGGTCTCAAATGTACATTACAATCTCAATTAAACAAATTTACAGTATCTAATAACACACACGTTATTCCCGGATGAAAATTTAAACTAGATCCAACAGTTAACGTTATCCCCTGCCAAGAAATGCAATCTCAATTCTAACACACTCTGCACTATCCGTCAATCGAGCTGCGAACTCCCATCAGCTGACGGCATTGAGACTCGACCCCGCTCTGCTGTGATATGAACCATCTGTTCGTCTTGCTTGACTGGCCTCTCAGAATGAAACCTTCAACTTCGCCGACATAATTAAAAAAATACAATATTTCTGAGCAGCGAAATGCACATAGATTATACTTCAAAATGCCCTACACTAATTGTACCCGTCGCAAATTAATACCGGCATGGATACTCTAGTTCTACTTTCCATCCCAAACATTACACAAAATCTTCCTTGGGCTTATGCATATCCCGGCACATTTACAGGCTTCCAATCACCTGATTCACAAATCCTATCTCAACTCATACGACAACTCTGAACTCTGCCTCAACTCGACGGCTCTCACTAACAAAAAAATGGAATAAAATATTTAGAATCCACAACGCATAACACGCACAAATATATTAATAATGAACACTTCGCATAATGATCTCGCATTTTCCAAAACCGGATTTCACAAAAGGACGGTCAAAATTCTACTATTTATCGTCAGTCAGACACAGTTTAAATGGACATAGAATAACGTTTCCCTTCGTGACCAAATTCACCACTCTAAATTTCTCAACCCGACAGCGCTCTTCCACTCGATTGAAAATGGATGCCCATGGACTTCTTACATTAATTCCATCAAATTTCAAACAGAAAATTTTTACGTCAGATAAACTATCTGAATTTGACATCACAAAAGTATAGGCAATAAATTCATGGAAATGACGATCTACTCTGGATGTGATATCACTTCGAAACCCTCACTAATAGCCTTTTTACATGTCACACGGCACTCGTAATATTTAAATTTTATCCAAGCAGAAAATAAAACAAATGACCTCTCGCCATATTTTGACATTCGCCAAAAACATAGGGGTGACCAACTGCGTCATAAAAGCCCATTTCAAATGCACATAAGTTTGACATCACAAAACAAGATATAGTAGGTGGTAAGATGGAAAGGCACCTACCTTTAATTGATGTCGGATTCCATCCTTTGGCTCACCTGTGATCTTCCGTCGCTTTATCTAGCCATTTTACATTTCTGGCTGTACATCATAATATTTATTTATTTTCCTGGAAATAAAACATTAAAAAAAAGAAATACCCTTCACTTGTTGATTTTGTTGATCACACTCAACTGATAGTATTTATTTCCTGCACACGAATTACTTTCCTTACCACACACAACTATATATAAAAACTTCTTCCTCTATCTTGGCCGTCCTTTTTATACAATTACTTCTGTTCAAAGAAAAACTATCTCCACCTGGAGTCAAGACCCCAGCCAAATCAGCTAAAATCTGTTGGTTGGACTTAGTCTGCTTTTGTCGATCGATTTACAGAGCAGTTCAACCCTCTGTCTTCAGCCTCATGATACAAAATGCAGGGGTTTCAACAAGGCGTCCCTTCTATATTTATAGACAGTATCCCCTCTCTCCAGGCATTTTCCCTTTGCCGCCAAGAAAATTTGCGTAACTTTTCTGACTTAAATGAACCGTATTTAAAAGAGTTTTGGGTGTAACCACATACTTGCTACATGGCTATCGGTAGTGTTCCTGGACATTTAAAATTTATGCACCTTAATTTAACTGGTTAGATGACCTCATTTGATAGGCAGTACTTTTCTGTCGACTTCGCGTGGGGACGCCAGACACACGCACCCTTCTGAAATAATCTTCCTTCTGTATCCTTCCACTGCCGACACGTGCGGATGATGTCACGTATCCCAGTGTGGGACAGAAAGTAGCTACCTCGTTGCCACATGTCAGTCCCGTGATATCAAGAAATGTTCAGAAATGTAGTAACTTTTCATACTTAAGATTCTTAGGGCACAAAGGTCATGTGTTCAATATATGTTGTTGATGAAAACCAAATAGTGAATTTAAGTGCATCTGAGGGCTGTTCATGAATAAAGGTGTTTCTGTGTTTAACTATCTAAATGCGTGTGTTCGTGTAGATGTGCGGAGACAAAATTTAATTTACATTATTTACACCAGTACTATACTCGCTGTATAGGACCAAACGACTTGGCCATGCGGTTAGGGTTGCATATGTGTGAGCTTGCATTCGGGAAATGGTGGATTTAAATCCCACGATCAGCAGCCCTAAATATGTTTTTTTCTGTGGTTTCCCATTTTCACACCAGGCAACTGCTGGGGTTATACCTTAATTAAGGCCAATTCCCAATCTTAGCCTTTTCAAATTCTTGCTTCGCAGAAAGCCTTGAATGCGTTAGTGCGATGTTAAATCACGAGAAGACAAAAGCAGCATAAGACAAAACAATCAGTGATATAACAGGTTCTGAAGTGATCTTTTCTTACTATTTAGAATAAAATTTTAAGTAAATAGCATGTACTCTACATGCTTTTGTATTGTGCATCCACAGTAAATATTGTAAAATTTGGGTACTGTGGCATACATTGGCCATTACATGGGAGGCACATTTGTATTCTGAACTGGTTTGTTCAAGCATCTGGATGTTTCATCTATATTTGCAAGTAACTGGGAGGATTAATTATAGCACAAATTTAATTATAGTACAAATTTAAGAGCATATCTTGGAAACTTAATCACATATTTTCCACTTTTTAAGCACATAAGTACATATTTCTAAAAAGTTAAGCACATAATTATCCAAGCCCTAGTGATGACATTCCTTCTTTTAGAAATGGCTTAGGATAAAGTACCTGGAACAAAGGTATGGATAGTAATGCAGCAGAAAGAATTTGGAAAACAAATGATAGAATGTGTGCAAACAATGTACAAAAAAATTGTTGCAGAAGTGTCCTGACACATGTGGAGAGGGCATAATGATGTTGGAATGAACTGGATTATGACAAGGATGTGTGCTATTACCACTGTTATGGACAAAATTGTGAAGGAGACAAAGATCAAATATGGGGACTGGGGGCTGAAGGTAATGCTGTTTGCATATGATATTTTGGTGTGGGGAGCAAACAGAGAGGAAGTACAAGGGCAGCTCGACATGCTAAGCGAGATTATTGAAAATTGAGGAATGAAAATCAGGGTGGAAAAGGGTAAGACAACGGTGCAGAATGCAGGAGCGAAGGGAGCGGAATTATAAAAGTAAAAGGACTAAACCTTGAAATTTTGGAGAGCTTCAAGTTCTTGGGAAGCAAACTGATGCAGGATGTAGGGTTGGACATGGAGATCAGTTAAAAGATTTAACAGGGAAATTCTTCTACCAGAGTGTGAAAAACCTGGTGTGGATGAAGGTGTAAAGAGGTGATGCATAAGATGTACTAGTGCCCAATACTGACATACGCAGTGGAGAGCTGGAAACTGACAGAAAAGACAGGAGTTACAATCCAGGCCAGTGAAATTAAATTTTTAAGATGATAGGAAAGACAAGTAAGGACAGAGTAAGAAATGGGGACATCAGAAAGGAAACTGGAGTAGAAAAGCTTTACAAAAGAAGAGAAAATGGAGAGAGAGAAACTTAGATGGTTTGAACATATTAAGAGGATGGAAGAGGGAATGATGCCAAAGTGGATGAGGGAGACTCTGATAGAAGGAGGGACAGCAGAAAGGAGATCCAGACTGAGGTGGTTGAAAATGATTAACAATAGTATAACTAGAAGGAACCTGGATTGGAACAGGAGGAACAATGATTGTTGGATAGAAGAAATTGGAAAGGTGCCATAAATATCCCAACTCTGCAGGAGCTGGACAAGGAAAGTGGATGATGATGATGATGATGATGATGATGATGATGATGCTGGAATGCACAACAACTATTTGGGACAATGTGTAGTAGGCCATTGAAATCTTTGAGGCTAAAAAATGAATATAATGTTTTAAAAAATGAGAAGTCTGTGGAAAATACTTTAAGAATTTTTATTTTGAATCTGATGTATATCAGAAAGCCTGACTCCTTGGCTGAATGGTCAGCATTGTGGCCTTTGGTTCAGAGGGCTCTGGGTTTTATTTCCAGCTGAGCTAGGAATTTTAACTATGTTTGGTTAATTCCTCTAGCTCAGGGACTGGGTGTTTGTAATAGTCTTCACCTACACCCAACACCATAGAAATACTGAATGCATCCCTGTACATAGCGATTGCATCAGGAAGGGAATCCGGCTATCAAACAGGACTTAATCCACATTAAGTGCCAACCCCAAATAACTGGGGAAAAGGCAAGAAGGTAGAACGATCTCTGAAGTATGTCTGAAGCATGATCCACATGAACCGATAAAAATATGTGTCAAAACTGAATACAAAATAGGTATTATGAAACTTATTTTATTAAGACAATAGACTTTATGCTTTCTGTATTTATACAGTGCTAATAAAAGGTGCATGCACTTGCACATTTAAGACGCAAATTACTTGATCCAGGGTGGAAATAACTGAATAACTGAATGATGATGTAAAAACAAACAATCCACATATCTCACCAAAACCAAGATTTAATTTACTTTTTCAGTAAATATGGTATCTATTAGTGATGCAAATTCCAGTGCCTCTGCTGGCACTGGTGTGCACAGTGCCAGTGCCAAACGTGTCACCGTGCCAAGACACCGGTGCCGCGGCACTGTCAGTGCTACGATGACTACTTATTCATTGGACTCGTATAAAAATGTTTATGATTCATGTATTGTCAAAAAAAGGAACTACACATAGATATACAGTAACTTATATTAATATTTACATGCAAATTACTACGAAATAACCCTCAAATAAGTTTTCCATTCACATTCAAGAACAGTAATATTTTCACTTGATTAGCAGACAGTCTGTTTCGTCTGTTAGTCAAAATTTGACCAGCTTTCGAAAACACCCTTTCGGCAGGGACGGATGTTGCTACAACACACATCTTCCGGACAGCTAAATAGTAAAGGTTGGGATACTGAAGCTTTCTTCCCAACCACCATTTTAAAGGATCTGCCTGCCTAGCTATTAAGGGGTCTTCCAGGTACCTGTAATAAATAAATATAAACATTATTTCTCTAATCCGAATGTTCAATAACCAAATTTGTGTGTTAGTAGAATGTCACTCTGAATATTTTAAAGTGATTGAAATAATAGCAGCTATAAAAATATACGTAGTTTGCTTACCTGTTTACTTCTACAATAGCCTGAGACATAGGTGTTGAAATTTGTGGTTGCTGACATCTAGCTAAGTCCTCGTTGTAGGTAGCCCATGGTGAAAATTCACCTAGTTCATCTTCATCAGGAACTGTGTCTGTAGCAAGAGGACCTCCAGTTCTCCGCGAACACTCTTCCGGATGGGATCTTAAAATTAAGTCTGCTACATCGGCGATGACATCTTCTTTGATCTTTCTGGCATCAAGAAGATCGTAAAACATGCTTTCTTTCTTGAACCTAGGATCCAAGAACGTACAGGTTGCAAATGTCTTGTTCTTCTCAATGTCTCCGTAGTATTTGGTTAAACCGACCGCTAGCGATTGTATAATTTGCGTCACGGGGGTATGAAACTTCTTTGAATCGATCATTTTCTGGCAGGAAGAAAGTAATCCCTTTCTTAAAACAATCACCTTCGACGCTGATACATATTTGTCCGCACTCATTTCGCGTGTCACTATTTCGAATGGCTTCAAAACTGCACACATTTCCCGAATAATGAGCCATTCTTCCACTGCAATGGCAGGAACCTTAGCATCCAGTACAGCAACCGTGCTTTTCACAGCACTTGAAAGTTTATGGAAGCGTTCGAGCATGTAAAATGTCGAGTTTCACCTAGTTGAAACATCGTGGATGAGTTTTTCGATTGGGAGGTCGTTCTGCTGTAAATAGTTTCTTAGGGCTGCCACTGCTACCGTGCTTCTTTTGAAGTACTCCACGGTTTCCCTCACTTTTTTCAGAACAACTTGTAACTCACTCTGCTTCAACGCAAACTGCACTATTATGTTCAACGTATGAGCGAAACAGCCAAACTTAGTAAATTTACTTCGTTCGATTGCACGAACAATATTCGGAGCATTGTCGGACACAACAATTACAACCTTCTCGTCAATGTTCCATTCATTCGTGATGCGCTTAAGTTGAACACATAGATTTTCCGCAGTATGTCTCTCTGTATACGAGAAACACTCTAACAAGACACTCTGCATTGTCATAGTGTCTGGCAAAATAAAATGGCAGGTGACAGCCATGAAACTTTCTGTATTAAGTGATGTCCAACAGTCAGTAGTTAGACAGACAGTGGGTGGAAGATGAAGGTATTCTCGTACTTTAAGCTGACAAGACTCATACAGAGAGTTTATCAGCGAATGATTTAAAACATATTTTGACGGAAGTTCATAGTCAGGATTCAGAGCTTGAGTGTACTCCACAAATCCAGTGTCCTCAACCAAACTGTACGGCTGTAAGTCCGTGTAGATCATTTTTGCTAACGCGAGGTCTGTTTTCTTCTTTTGAGGAGCAGTTAGTTTTCTTCTGACAAACGCAGTTACCCTCATCTGGTTGTTAGCTTTTGAAATAGGTACCTCTGAAAATGGAGTAGCCGGTGATGTTACAGGTGAGGCAGCTAGATCAAGAGACCGACTAGAACTCGAAGCACTATTTCGACACTCAACTTCCCGTTGTTCATCACTCTTGTTTCTGTTTTCCGGCATCTGAGTCACTTCTCCACCTTGAGGCAAAATCACAGTCGGGTGGCGACGAAGCATATGCCGTTTCAAACATGTTATCGTCGATTTGAACGATATGCAAGATTTACAAATATCACACACTGCTATGTACTTGTTTTTAACATCTGGAGTGAAATAGCTCCACAAAGGGCTAGATTTTCGTCTATCTGCCATTGACACAGAATTCAAGACAATCGATAATATTACAGAAGAGAATACAGCACAGCGTGGCACGGTCTGGCTGCACTTGGTAGCACGGGGTGACCAGTAGGTACTGTAGAAGCGATCTCTCCTGGAAGACTGGCACTGACACCGGCACTGGTCCGAAAAGCACTGGCCTGTACGTGCCGTGCCGTTGACACTAGACAACGGCCGTGACGTGCACAGCCGAGGCATGAGGCAGTCACGTGGCCACACACAATAGTGCTTCGTTCGGTATCAGTGCCAGCCGCCAGTGCCCGCCATACTGTTCGATGTACTCATGGAAAAACAGACTTGTTTGATGTATGTTCTTGCCCTTACAAACAGTATAAATAAGGAGTTGCCCTTCAGAGTCAATATTCACGTCACAAACCTTTTTATTCATGTAAACGTTTCACAGAGTTACTGTATTTTTATAGCAGTGCCACTGGCACTGGTTCATTTTAAATCGTGGCACCGTGCCTACCGTGCCGCCTCTGGCACCAGTGTCAAAGCACGGTGCCAGTGCCTTCCTTACATCACTAGTATCTATATCCATAGAGATCATTTAACGACTGTACAATCTTTATAGGTTAAATTCAATTGTTTTGTTTCTCTCAATTGCTTGGTTTCATAAAAAAATGTTTAATTTAAGGGCCTGTGCTGTTTAAATTTGTCAAGTTCCTTTCTATTTCTGTGAGGGGGGAGCATTAAACCATTGTATGCCCCCTCTGGGTATGGCCTTGATAATTAATGAATACTGATTTTTTTTAAAGATGTTTCATAAGCATTCACCATTAGTCATATTATTAACCAACTGAGTTGCAATACATTGTAGAATGAGCAGAAAGGGACTTTGATAAAAGGGACAATGTTTACATTATTTATTTTTCATTGTAAAACAATGTTTTATCTTATGTAGTAAGTTAGAGGAATCTATCAAATTTCTGCAAACTAAGAGGAACATCATATTCTATTGTATGTATGTTGTGGGTTTCAAAAACAGGTTTTATCTAAATTGTGAAGAGCTGTATTATGGAATTCACATTATAAAGGATTTAGAATTAGACTAAAGGGATTGATGTAGATGGTTGCTTGTTTGCATTTCTTTCCTGAACAAAATAACAATCTTGTAATGATAACCAGGAAATAGCCAGACATTTCCAGGTGTTCATTCTTTAACTGTCTTGTTGATAACACAAGAATGTAAATCAGTTAAATGAAGTGCCATTTTCAATAATATTCATTATTTTGTGAGCAAAATTGTAAGAATTAGAAACATACAATTAATTTTCAGCATTGTTAATAATAGCAACATGCATTCTGCTGAGAAGAAGACAATGCTTCCACTTCATGCAACTGTATTCCATGTTATAAGTACTCATAATCGAAGGTATAATTGTGTCAGGTAGTCCAAATACATTACAAATATGCTGTTAGTTCTTTATTATTTTAAGTTAAAGAATTTTTTTAACTTGCCAGAAAAGGTATTTAACCATTACTGTAATGCTAAAAACAACAGTAGTTTTCCATCATACATTCCTGATGGTAGGTATAACTGAAGAAATTATAATAAAGATTGTCATGTTCCAACAGTACTTGTAGAATGAGAATTATGCTAGCATTTTTCATAAAGTGCATTGGTAGAAACCAAGGTTTTTGAAATTACATTTTCATGACCCGCCAAGTTGTGAGTTCATTGGCAGATTGACATGCAGTTGATGGATGATAGGGATACAGACTGTGTACTTTTTTTTTTTTTGAGCAATCATAAAATATAGCTATCAGAACTTCTACAAAATGATGAATTGCAATCTGATACATACATATACTAATAATGTTTCTGCGCACAATATACAGTATAATGTAGATTTTCATCTTGGGCTATTGATATAATCTGCTGTTTGTTTCTTAACTTCACTGATAAAATTATGAATGCTGAAGAGTGTCTTTTTATTATTTTAGGACGTGAAGATGCCTGACGCATATGAACGACTCCTACTGGATGTCTTTTGTGGATCTCAGATGCACTTTGTACGTTCAGATGAACTCTCTGAAGCATGGAGGATATTTACGCCTCTTCTGCACTACATTGAAGAGCACAAAATTAAACCTATTCCATATGTGTAAGTACTGGAAATACTTATTATACAATGCTAGTAACGTTTTTTGCTCATCACGAGGTTGAGTTACTTTTCCCATATTTCAACTGGGTAGAATTTGCCCATGGATTCAGCCTGAAGTACCATCACATATCTGTAAGTAGTGAATCGGGGCCTGATATGTTCTGCAGCTAAGAAATACAATTCTGTTATTCTTTTACTTTGCCCATGGATTCAGCCTGAAGTACCATCACATATCTGTAAGTAGTGAATCGGGGCCTGATATGTTCTGCAGCTAAGAAATACAATTCTGTTATTCTTTTACTTTGCCCAACTGTCCTGAGAGTTTGAGGAAGGCTTTTAGATTGATTCCAAAGTAGCAGTGCCCGGTAAAAAAAAAATAAAGAATAACGGCCAAGAGGATTCATCACACTGACCATGCATCACCTCGTAATCTGTGGGCCGTTGGGCTGAGCAGCAATTGCTTTGTAGGCCAAGGTCCTTTAGAGCTGTAATGCCATAGGTTCTGTTTGTTTGTTCAGAGTACCAATCAGAAACCTGAATATTAATTAGATTTCAAATTTAACCTATTAAACTATAGGCTTTATGCTGTTCTTCCTGCCAGTGCATCTCACTAGTATCATCTAGGACATTCTCAGTTCCTACGCGAGATTCTGTAGCCTAACACTATTCAATAAGTGGGGCAATTTTTTCGATTTCCAGAGGACCAGTAAATACTACCACAAGGTTTGGATAGGATTACATAACACATTACAAAACAGCAGTTGATATAAATGAACTGTATTGATAAAACACATAGAGTACAGTATAAACACTATAAACAAGGCGGTTACGAGACAAGTACAGCATCCAAGATGGACGAGTTTCAATTATACAAAAACGTGCATAACAGTTTGAAAGAGAAGGTTTGAGAGACAAGATGCTGCATGAGCAGACAGTGGTCCACAACAATGACAGTTTAGTGCGCTCTGACACAGTAGAGAAATTTAAGCTGCCAACAAATGAAATATGCTGGCGGAAAATATAATTCCAACACCAAGAAGACGTTAGTTTAGAGGAATGCAATTTAGGCTAAGCAATTGTCTAGGTAACATATTTATTTGGTTAAAGTTTCCATGTCACTGGTTCATGTATGCACGAGGAGACATGTGACATGCTGGTACACAGTGGCGTTTTGTGATCAATTCCGCCAGTGGGGCCGGATATAAAATTTTTGCTCATGAATATGGGATTGAGACGGGCATTTTTGAAACATTGGTTTCTATACTGTACTAAACTATACTGTACCACAAACATTCCAAAAGACAGTACATATAGCAACATATATTGACCTAAATATATACACTAAATAGTTAATAATAAAGAACAGAACTGAACTCACCAAATAGCACATTACTTATACAGCAGTTGGGCACGCCTATTCTTCTGACTGGTAAACATTTCAATGACTTTGGTGTTGAAGTTAGGAATTTCACCAATTCCCTCCTTATGAATTGAACAAACAGCAAGTGAATCCAGTCTGTTTTGACCCATACTATTCCAAAGGTAATTTTTGACACTTTTTAATGTGCTGAAACTTTGCTCTGCTTCCGCTGTTGAAACTGCAGTAGTCAGTTAAATTTATAGAGATTTGTGTACCTCAGAGAATGATTCTTCGAAGGAATGTTTTATGAATAATGTGAAAAAATCACAGACTGAAGGAATATCTTTAAAGATATCATTGCAATAAATCACTGAAAGTTCATTTCTCAATTTCTCTTGGGAAATAAATGGACTGTAACTCGATGAAAAAGTATTGACTAAATTCATTGGAAAAATTTCTCTGAACATAGCAAACTTTTTCAGATCAATAATTTCGAAACTGCTAAATATACAAGACTGTTGGGATTGGTCTTTCATTTGGTTGATCACTATATCACACACTTCTTTGGCATCTACAGTCCGATTTACATCAGAGTTCTATTTAGACCTTTTTGTTGTTGGAGTAGAACATCCATCTTCATCTACGTGATACCTTTCAGTGTTCTCTCTTATTTCAGAAACAGCTGATTCAAAACGTTGTAAAGCAGTGGATATGGTAACTGCATTGGCACTCTGCATCTGAATCATGTTATACAAAATATCAACATGTTTCATCATCTCATAGAAGAATTTCAGGCTTATTGTCCTTCATGTACCACAATATGATAACTAATTGACTTTGGCAAGTAATGTCTTGCTTCATCTGCCAACACAGAAACAAAGGTTGCAGCGTTGATATCTTTGACCAAGTCTTCAATGTACACTTGATACTCGTACATACAATCTAATTGTTCATTCTGTATAATGTGCGACGTATATTTAGAAACTGATGTGCGAGTGCTGTTCAGATGATCATCTAACACACTATCAAGATTACCAAGAAGATATAACAAATCTAAGAAATTACCATGGTTTGCTGAGTCCTGTATTTCATTATAGTCCCTCAGCGCTAACTTGTGAGTTCCACAAAATTTTGAGCACTCTTCTATTCTATTTAGTAGGTGTTTATTTTTTGTGAATACTTCATTATGTTTCTGGATTGAGATTTTATATGCAGAGTCAATTTGTGCACCAATGTTAATAGTTCCAAATATTTTGTATTTATGGGCATTTTCTTAGTGTGCTTTCCTCATGTGTTTTAATTCGTTGACTTAAATATTTTAGATCCTTACACTCAGTTGTTGACCACAATCCTTCACCACGAAATAACTCACAGTAGAAACAAAACAGACTTTGTTTATCTTCACTCACAGTTAACCATGACTTTTTACTGAACCATGTATTACAGAAAGTTCTCTTTTTCTTGCCATCAAGTTGAGATAACGTGAAATAATTTGGTTGCTAAGCACCTAAACGTTTAATTTGTATCTTTACTTCTAGACCTAATGAAATTGAAGGGTGTTTTTAATAAACAATCCACTCGGTTCACCTTAAATTAAGCACTCGCTTGTCCACCAAACAATTGAGAATTGCCGTACCGCAATAATGACACTTCTGCGCAGCGCGCCGACTTTGGGGGGACAAGGCGTTTTCTGACACCCAAAAATTCTCCTCCTAGATATTAAGTCCCCTTAAAACATGGAGTTCGGTAGTCTTCAGAGGCTGCTCAGGCATTAAATCTGGAGAAAGTGGTAAGTGGTTTTATATCAAGAAATGAGATTAGAAAGTGGGGCATTCCTTCAGAGAACTACATATCCCAATGGAGACTTATTCAGGTGGTACAGCTGGTGGTAGAGTTTTTCACATTTCGTATCATGAAATGCATAATATAGAGTACGGCAATAGGAAATTTATTAAGAAGATGTATTTATGAAGCAAGTTGTAATTTTTTTACTTGTGATTATTTTTGATAGCTTTGTACATAAAAACATTCATTCAAAAATATTTATTTATCGATCAAGTTCTATTTTTCTGTTTACTTGTGAATATTATTGAAAACTCCGTACATACGACTCGTTCAAAAATGTATTTGAGAGACTCGCTCTATTACTGCTCTGTTTTTCTTTTTTTTCTGTTTGTTGTGAATATAGGAATGTTTGCATTAATAGTTGTTCCTCATTTCACGTGCCTGTGTTCAAGTTAATCATGCCCCTACCCAAAGTCGGCGCTCCTGCCCAATGAAACTTGAAATAAAGCCAGCTCAACGGGCCAGCTTCCTCTGGCCCCAAACGACGCGATAACTCTCCAGTAACACCCATGAACACTGCCACTCTGCCAGGCATCCGAGGAGGGGCTGTAAGCCAGTCGACTGATGCGCCGCTGAGAACACGTGGGGAGGCGAGGTGGTTGGGGCCAGCAGAGGCTGGCCCATTCACACGGAACAAAGGCCATTGATGGACTATTAGCATTGAAGATCATACTTGCTTCTTAGTGTTTGCAGTAACAACTACAAATAATAAATCACAAAGGATTACAAAGCTGGGGCCCAGCCCCTATGGCCTTTATAGTAGATCCGCCCCTGCTGGTGCATTAATAACCACTGTAGTCGCCACAATTTTGAATGCAAGCATGCATTGTGTCCTACAGGTGCTGTATATCAGTGTATGGGATGGAGTTAAATGCCTGTTGCACTTGGTCAGTCAAATCAGCAACGGTTAATGCTGGTATTGCATAATGTCCCACATGTGCTCAATGGGTGAAAGGTCTGGTGATCTCAAAGGCCAAGGCAACTAGATGATACTCTGTAAAGGATGTTGACTGACAGTAGCAGTATGAGGATGAGCGTGATCCTGTTGGAACCCCCCCCAGCCCCTGAATACTAAGAACGAATGACAGCACAACAGGTTCAATCACCAGTCTTATGTACAAGTCCGCTGTCAAGGTTCTTGGTATAATGACGAAAGTGTTCCCTAGACAATAACTCCTGATGGAGGTCCAGTGTGTTGTTGCCGCAGATAGCTTGGCTCGCACCTGGCCTCCTCCTTCCCAATCTACGACCATTACTGGCACCGAGACAGAAAGGGCTCTCATCTGAAAACACAACAGATCTTCACTCCACCCTCCAATGAGCTCTAGCTTGACACCACTGAAGTTGCTAGTGTAAGTGATTCAGAGTTGCTGTTGCTGTTGTTGTTGTTGATGTTGTTGTTGTTGTTGTTGTTGTTGTTGTACATATAGGTATATACATTATCATTATAGACTGTAAAGCCTTTCAGCGTTTAGTCTGCAAGCCTCTGTGAATTTACTAAACGTCGCCACAATCCTCTATTTGCAACTAGTGCTGTGGCCTCATTTAGTTGTATACCTCTTATCTTTAAATTGTTAGAAACTGAGTCTAACCATCGTCTTGGTCTACCTCTACTTATCAGCCGGTGTTTAGGCAGACATCATTTAAAGTTTCAATTTTGGTTCAAAAGTGGAAATAGAAGCATCTTTCATGCAACTCTTTGCTTGTCGCAACCAATGAAATTCGCCGGTGCGTGCGCCAAACGTTAGTCAGCTGTCATCTTCCTACACATTACTCAAATATGGCTAAGCATGAGCATGACTTGCCCCCAGATAAGAATATCACTTTCAGTGGATATTAAATCTCATAATATTATTGACACTAAAGCGTCACGCCATCATACGAGGATGTGTAGCTTTGATTATAGTGTTGTTACGGATAGTATAATCTAAATAGCTTCAGCAAAGGGAAAGTGAGAGCAGTGGTACTATGTAACCGAATGAGTTGTATGGGCCGTATAGATGTAGCTTGCATTCTGGAGATCATAGGTTTGAAACGCACCACCGGTAGCCCTGAAGATTGCTTTCCATAGTTTCCCCATTTTTATACCAGGCAAATTCTAGGGCTGTTATTATGGCCATAGCTCTTCTTTCCCAGTCCTTGCCTTTTCCGATTTCATAGTTACCAAAAATGTATCTGAATTAGCACAACGATTATAAAAAGAACCTACTTTTTAGTTGTCACTATTATGTGTGCTTACTTGGCAGTAAATATAAGTGAATCCCTCCTGGTTGATGTATGTGACAGCCCTTTGACGATCAGAATAAGTAATTCTCATATGGATGTAGTTGAAGTGACCTATGTATAATAAAACATGTTGGTTGCCAAGAATTGTAGTCAAGTTGACAGTTACCGGACTGTCCCTCATGTCAGTCTCAAGAAACAAGTATCTTGAAAAGCGAAGTCATATTATAAACTGTACCTCCCCGTACATTTCAAATTAATCCCTGCGATTTCGCAGCAGACGACCCACAGAAAGGCCATAGGACTAACCTTTCTTATAACCTTCGTCTGTCCTCCAATCACCTATGGCCTTACCGCTCAGGTAGCTGTAGCTCATTCCAATCCCAATTTTTACCGTCCATCCTATCCCTTGAACGATGTACCATTCGCCATGCACTCTGCTTTCCTTTCACGTTCCCTACTTCAGACTTCTATGATATCTTCCCGTTCTCCAAACTCTGTTCCTACGTCCTCTTACATTTTCAATGCGCTGTCCTCCATGCCCTCACCCAGGATCACCCCTTCCTTTCCCATTTCCTCCAAGACCCACCCCCTCTCTCCCCACACTTCATCCGGACTCCCTTTCACCTATACTGCTCCCCACTCCCATCCTATGGTGGTGCCCGACCCTGTGGCTGACTCTGAACTGTGAAAGAACTCCCAACCCAGACTCCCAATATGCCATGCCCTTCATACAAGTTCTTCATGCTCCATCCCTGTGTTGTGCATGTGCTGGCGTCGGCATCCTTCCCAAACTCATTATAAAGTATAGTTCGTGAACCTTTTCTTGAGCTCTAGTTTCCATTCAGCACTATGGAGCTCAGGGCTCAAGAAAAGGTTTGTGTACTATACATATACATGCACCCATTTATATATTAAATCAACCATGCACCATCGTAGTCTCACCTCACACATACAGTAGCGACATTAAATATTTTGACAAAACGTACTTTGACGAGACAATATATAAATTTTTGTACTTTATTCGGTGGAAGGCGTTGCATTTGCTGTGAAACCAAATTAACAGCATTATATGCTCTAGTAGAAACAACTCCGACTCGTTGGCTGAATGGTCAGCGTCCTGGCCTTCGGTTCAGAGGGTCCCAGGTTCGGTTCCCGGCCAGGTCGGGGATTTTAATCGCTTCTGATTAATTCTTGCAGCTTGGGGACTGGGTGTTTGTGTCCATGCCAACACTTTCCTCTTCATATTTAGACAACACACCACACTACCAACCATCACAGAAACACGCAATAGTGATTACATCCCTCCTTATAAGGTTGGCCTCAGGAAGGGCATCTGGCTGTAAAACAGGGCCAAATCCACATGTGCGATGCAGTTCGCACCCGCGACCCCACAGGTGTGGGGAAAAAGCGGTAGGAAAAAAATGCTCTAGTACAAACAAAAAACAGAAAATTCTACCTTTCCGGATGGTTTAGAGCTTGTTAGTATTTGGTTGCAAAGCCTTTTGACTTAATGACTGCGGCACAGCGCAAGGGCATGAAGTCAGTCAAGTGGCTCTGGGGTATTTTCTTCCATTCTTCGCTCAAACAGTATAGAAGTCCGGCCCTCGTGTTGAATGTCCTTTGCCTCGGCGTTCGGCCCACTTCTTCCCACAAATGCTCTATTGGATTTAATACTGGCTCTGGCTTGGCCAATCAAGCACCCTAATTTTACTCTTCTTGAGAAAGTCTTTGACGTTATATGAGGCATGCTTGGGATCGTTCTCCTGTTGAAATGTCCAATGATGCCTCCACTATATGCACTAGCCATGTGTCTTGGTAGGTGTGTTAGTTACCAACTGATAAGCCCAAATTGGCACACTGGAGTTAAATGCTGGCAACCAAGAATGAGTTAGCTGGAAAATTTACATTGTCCAATAACGGACGATTTATATTGGAATAACGAATTTACTCATTCAGGACAACAGTATTTCAGTTTCCTTATGGGAATCAATGTCTACATCAACTGTCACATCAAGCCATAGTTCTGCATGTTATGGAGCCTTCTTCCTGGTCTTTTTCCTAATTTTTTGGGGTTGGGACATGTGAGGATTTGGTCCTATTTTACAGCTGGATGCCCTTTCTGACACTATCCCTATGTGAAGGAATGTAATATTCTATTCTGTTACTTGTTTTTATGATGCTTAGTAGTGTGATGTGTTGTGTGTACTGAGGCAAACACAAACACCCAGTCCCCAAGCCATAGGAATTAACAATGCACAGTTAAAATCCCATACCTGGCTGGGGATCAAACTCAGAGCCCACTGAACAGAAAGCCACTGAGTTGACCGTTCAGCCAAGGAGCTGGACTTCTACATGTTATAGGGGCCGATGACCTAGATGTTAGGCCCCTTTACACAACAAGCATGGCAACTTTTTTTTTTTTTGCACGAATGCAGGATCTACCAGAGAAATGTATGAATAATGACAAGTAGGTTTACCATATGCTACAGAGAGTACAGTAACCTTCAGAGTAGTCCCCTAGATTGTCCGCTACACATGTGTGAGATGTCACCTCACCATGTGTGAATTTTGCAGTCTCATGTTTCACAGCAGTGGCAATATCCTCACATGTCCCGGACTGTCTCCCACACAATGGGTTATATGAATAAAAATGAGATGTATCTGGTGAGACAGAGCCCAAAGGTGGATTGAGACTGAAGTCATTTGTGAGACAGATCTTGCCGTGCAGATGAATAAAATTTGTTTCCCGGTAACAAGATGTATCTCCATTGCTTGAGATGTATCTCGCACACTGGCCTTGGTAACTATCAGCTGACACCACAGTTGTATAAATACCACCTCATGGAGGAACGATTTTAAACACCTCGTGATGCAGCTCAGTCATTTATAGTTCTTCTGATTTAGTTACTTGAGAACAACAGTGATAGAGGGAGAAATTGTTCAGATACTGGCTCATTTGATGAAGATTATACAAAAGTACGATGAAGTGATCTTTATAGTCTCAGCTTCCCAAAATGTGTTGCAGGGAAACTGCCACAGTGGGTTGCATACACAACAAATGCTGTGATCTTTTAAATACTGAGTTAACGGCAGCATAAATCTCAACAAGAAGACATAATAAATATGAAAATCATGTCAATAGAGCAGTAATTTTCTGCCTTGAAATTATCCTTGCATATACCAAAGTGTAACTATTGAAATAAATCAAAAATAAACTCCACGGTGCTACAGCCCTGTTGGGTCTTGTCCTACAAGAAATTGTTCAGATACTGGCTCATTTGATGAAGATTATACAAAAGTACGATGAAGTGATCTTTATAGTCTCAGCTTCCCAAAATGTGTTGCAGGGAAACTGCCACAGTGGGTTGCATACACAACAAATGCTGTGATCTTTTAAATACTGAGTTAACGGCAGCATAAATCTCAACAAGAAGACATAATAAATATGAAAATCATGTCAATAGAGCAGTAATTTTCTGCCTTGAAATTATCCTTGCATATACCAAAGTGTAACTATTGAAATAAATCAAAAATAAACTCCACGGTGCTACAGCCCTGTTGGGTCTTGTCCTACAAAGCGGACACTGCTCAGCCCGAAGCCATCAAATTACAAGGAGACAAGTGTTCAGCACAACGAATGCTCTTGGCCGTTATTCTTGATTTTACTAGACCGGGGGGTTATCTCACCTTCAGATAGCCCCTCACTTGTTCTCATGTAGGCTGAGTGGACCTCGAATCAGCCCTTCTCTTCAGGTAAAAAACCCTGACCTGAACGGTAATGAGCTACCACCACAACCATCATCATCATCATCATCATCATCATCATCATCATCATCATCAGGTGTTTGAAGGGGAACCCAGGGCCTCTCAACTTGGAGTTGGAGACCACAAGGTCCTTACCTGAGTCTGGTATTGCTTCCACTTACTTGTGCATGCTCCTCATTTTCATCTTTGCTATCCGACCTCTCTTGGTTAACTCTTGTTCCTTTCCAACTCCGACAGTATTAGTTTTGTGAGTCCTTGATTTTCATGTTCATATTGGCCCTAACCTTCCTTCAACTGATATCTTCATTCTTCTAAGAGTTGGACCTCTTCCTTCTGATTAGAGTTAAGAGAGGACGGTTGTGCAGTAGTATTTCCTCCTAAAACAATAATAATTACCACCACCAGAATGAGGGCATCGTCAAACAAATAGTAAGGGGCACGTAGGGTATGAAAATGAGACTCCCTATGCCTCGCAAACCCAACACCTTCAGAGTAAGGAACCTGCTGCCAATAAGTCGAAACAGTACCAGACTCAACTAGGGCCCCGTGGTCACCAACCCTTGCTCCCAAGTTAAGAGCTGATAAGGCCCCCTTTTAGTCACATCTTATGACAGGGAGGGGTACCGTGGAGGTATTATACCACCCCACCTACTTCTAACTGGTCCTATAACTTCATGAAACGTGTAACTTCCTTGCTACTTGATTTTTACATTTTACAATGCTTGCAATAGCTTTTGAAAATTGCATCCAGGTTTCTGCTTGTGACCTAATTGCTCTAACTACCTGCCAAAGTGTTCCCTGGTTGAAACTTATATCTTCAGCTACACCACACTACTTTCAAACCCGGGGTCACCTATGTTATGCCAAAAAGGAATTTCTCCTCGTTTGTAAGAGCTCCATCTCTTTTCTTGTACTGGCTCCAAAACATTGTGATAATCCACATTTTCTTTATGAAACCCATAGAGATCCTTATAGTTACATTCATGAGAATCTCATTGTGCTTTATACATTTTTCTCCTCCATTTTAAAACCATCATTAAGTTCGCCATCACATTTTTAGCCCAATGTCACCTACTGGACAGTCTCAAGAAATTCTGAGATCTATCTCCAACCACTGAGATGAAGCTCCAGTTCATTCATCTACATTTGGAGACGTATCTCTAAGATAATCTGCTAACAAGATGTATCTCAAGGGGCAAAAGGCACTGTTGAGACGAAGCATTTTTAAACATCTACATTTGAGATATATCTCAATGTTTGTGAGACAAGTGATAGATCTCAGGTTTATTCATATGATGCAATGGTTCTTCCACTTTGGAGATGAGGGCAAAATTGCATGGAGACAGGTCCGGTGTGTATGGTGGGTGTCCCAATACTTCCCACTCCACTTTCCACTTCTGCATGGAGCCTGTCTCACTACTGTTGTCCCATCGCCCTGTGTGTGGTACCTGTCCAATGCACCACCATCTTGTGCTGTGTCCAATTACTATGAGTGTTGAGATTTCCTGGACATATGGCCATTGTACGGTAGCTCCATGCAAATGTGAGGAAAAAAGTAGTTGCCGTGACTTATACCCCAACCCTCATAAATTTAACCTCTCAGCGTGGGACTACTTCCACTACCTAGCTACCCTATGCTGCGGGAGGAGTATAGCACCAAGCACACTATAAGTGTAGGCTTTTAGTTAATCGGGCGTAAATGACAAGTGGTTCCATGAATTTTACCAAAATGTTCTGTTTGTTATTAGTGCACAAACACACAAACAGCATAATTTACTGGAAGTACCTAAGGTCAGTAAAGTGGAGGAATTTTCTGATGCTTTCAAATTGAACAAGAGATATGGCTGAACCAAATATAGGAGTAGCCAGAACCTGTTTTATTTTTTGAGAAATAAGACTTTAGTACAGGTTTCTGTACTTTGCTCATTAACATACACAATGCAAAAAATACACACATTTCCTCCAAAGTAATCATTACACATTTGTTTACCCTCGATCAGAATGGATATAACATACCATGTGACCACATGGGTGTTGAGCATAAATATCTGCCTATTCTACTATCATCTGTACGAAACTGACAGTAGAAAAGAACTGAAAATTTTTCACACAGGATATAAGCAGCACCTTGCAGAATTCTGAGACCCATAATCTGCCGTAAACATTTCCCTGTACCCTCTGTAATTATCCATGTCTTCTCACACAAACCACCATCAATAACATTATGGCCAATATTTTCCCGTGTATCAAAAGCAACATCAAAGTCACTATCACTACTTTCAGTCTCAAATTCTATATCCTAGTCCTTGTTTAATGAAACTAAACTTTCTGTATCATTATTCGGTAAAACATAATTAATTTTTGAATTTGTGATCACAAGAAAATGTTTAGCTGCAACGATGTCAACAACAGAACTTGATGGTTTTTCAGATGTGATATATCATATGTAATCGATAAAAACTCGATAGATATACGCATCAAATGAAAGGTCAATGCTTCATCTATAGATATATCTTATTACATTTGTTAGATAGAAGCACAAAGCAGAAGCTGCTACGCTCATGCAATGTATATCACTCCGCAACAGAGAGCTTTGGAGAGTCTACGTGCAGTGTACGGCACTCCACGTTGAGTGGTTAAAAATAATCCATACTGAAAATGCACTTGTCTATTCCTGGCAGATACGAATATTGAATTGTTCATGTTTATTTTTGCAGCATAGTAAAATGTTCCAACCCGTGTAATATTTTAAACATTGATCATTAATTTTGTATGTCATTTCTTCTTTCAGTTATGGTTCTCGTGGCCCAAAAGAAGCCGATGAAATGTGTGCAAAAAATAACTTCAAGTATTATGGATCATATAAATGGGTGCAACCAAGTCTGTGATGGATGAGAGAACAGACAAGATTTATCCTACTTCTGTAATATGTAATAAAATTATTCATGATAATGATTAATACAAAAGGAAAATACAGATGGAAAGTAATGATTACACAAGAGGGACCACATTAAATGTGTTTGAATTCACTTCAGTCTCTTTATTTGCAGTAGTGGCCGTGTGCACACTCGTAACACTTGTATACTTCTTCAAACATGAAGAGGAAGTGCGGTGTAGCACAAGTCCTGGTCTCCACTCATTCCTTGGAATACAATACTGCTTTTAAAGAGTGTTTCAGAGTTCATTACACACCTTCCTTTTTTCCTTTTCTTTTGTATGTACAGAACCTCATGGACATCTAATCTGTGGTGCACAGAAACATTATAAGTACCAGTACACACTATGACTAGTAGCCTGTTTCAGCTTATAATCTTCATTTTTCTTTCCATATTTATCGTAAGAACATTCCCACCCCCCCAGTTCTCAATCAGTGAGGAGAAGATGAGCTATATATACATGTTTTACCTCAAATGGGTTCAATATTTACAGAGTAAGTAGCATGCAACAAGTGAGGGGAAAAAAACAGGTCCTATAAACATTGGTCGCAAACCCAATATTTTCAGAGTTCTGGTCTGCTCCAACTACCATCAGTGATCACCATATCCTCGATCTGCTCATCACATGGGCTCCATGTACCGCCATCCATTGCAATGCAGACTTCCACCCTACGTTTCATGGAATCACTTATTCATTGGAACACCCCTGGCTGTTGCCGGATTGCATCACGGGCATTGAACATGCGTTCTTATAGTGTATCCACGTCATTTATGGAGACCACATATACCATGGTCTTTACATGTCCTCAAAGCCAAAATTCCAAAGCGTTAAGGTCAGGCGAATGACCAATCCATCACTCATGGGAAAGCCGTGTTATGTGTTGCCAAACCCTGCAATGAAAATTTGCCAGTGCTCCATCATGTACAGTATGTACCACATCTGCAGTCCTTCCTGTAGTGGCACAGTCTCCAGTAACACAGGTAATTGACCCGAGGGAAGGTACGATATGCAGGACCATTCATTCTGTTGTGTAGAAGTTAGGAACCTATTAGTCTATCCCCATGAATTTCTTCCCATACGTTGATACCAAATTTATGCTGGTGCAGTCTCTCTTCCACCGCATGCAAATTTGCTTCGGCCCGAATGTAGGTATTATGAAAATTTACAATACCATCTCTCGTGAAACCCGTCTCATCTGTAAACATAACCTTCGCTGTGAAATGCAGATCATGGGCACATGTTTGGAGAAACCACTGGCAGAAGTGCAATCTGGTAGGCCAATCGTGTGGCAGCAGAGCCTGGATGCATTGGACATGGTATGGATAGAGCAACTGTTCGTGGAGACTGCCCAGACATCAGTTTAACAATACCTTCAGCTACGGCTGTTATTTGGACTCTCCTTCCAGGATTGTCTTCGACGTGTTCTAATACCTGTTGCTCCATATCATGTGTCCAAATTGTTCGCGGTCTGCCACGATCGCTTGTTAGTGGTGCAAAGGATCCTGTTTCTGAAAGGTGCTGGAACAGGGTAATAAACAACTTTACATATGGTTGGGTATTTGCCACCATACAGATTACATGGCCGTAGGTTGCATCCATTTGCTTGCCTGTAACAGAAGATCATTTTGGCCATTTCCCATGTTGAATATTAGGCCTCCATTATATGTTTTAAGACCAGAGAAGAAAGACAAGGAAACAAATTAGAATACTGCAGTGTCACAGAAAAACATGCACCATTTGAGTATTATCATACACTTGATGAAACTAACCTCCCTGACTGTAAGAGCAGTACGGTCTGTAGTACCCTGTGAAACACAGTACAGTGATTAGTGTGTTTCATTCTTGCTTGATACAGTACAACTACACACACGTGATGTACTGCATCAATTGTCTACGTACAATGGTTTCGCATTTGTTCCTTGACAAATTGCTCCTCCCATATAATAAGACTATAATACAACATGCAAGGAGGTTTATAACCAAGGTTCTACCCTCTGCAAATTGTTGGAACATGGTGATCATTGATGGTAGTGGTAGTGGACCATAGCTCCAAAGATATTGGGTTTACAACCAATGTTTATAGGACCTTTTCTACTTTGTTTGTTGTGTGCTGCCTCCTCTGTAAATATTGGAACCTTATTCAAGGACATCTTGCATAAGAATGTTAAATATATTGGATATTCCAATATCTAAATTAGTTCAGATATCCTAGCTTGAGCTGTTTCATTTTCTATAACACTGTATGGGGTACTAATAATAAAATTGAGTCATTTTCAGTTGTCAATACACCGAATGGTACCAATTTTATTGTCTTTTATATATAATTCTGGTGTATGAAACACAGCTCAATCTTTCCTGTCATCCGGATACTGGATATGGTGTCATCTTAGAGGAATTATGATTCACTGGTAACAAAGATATGTCTTCCAGTGTTGTACATAGTTAACAGGAACATATGTGAGGTTAAAAAAATGTTGTTTACATGTAAATATGAACCCAGATTAAATCTGTGAGGAATAAAAGGAAGGTAGTTGATAAGTTGCTGATAACGTAGAGAAGATCATTGCTGTCATTTCAACATGGTGCGAAAGTATTGAAATAGGAACTCATTATTATCTATAACTTGTGGTATTCTAATATGGGCTGGATCAAGTTTGTTACTTTCCTTTATTTGTCTCGGTCTCACCCTTGCCTTTGGCATTATGAAACTATCAGAGATTATGAGTATTATTAATGACACCATTCCTTCTGTAGTCAGTTCCTGTGAAGATTGGTATGAAAGCATCAGTTGGCATACCGGTATGTTCTTTATTGGGCTCGACAGACTGTTATGTAACAGCAATACCTGGCCCGTTGAGGAAAACAACGGGAATCTAACTCGCTCCTCATTTCCTTAGTATGCTTCTTTGGTGACTTGGGCTTTCTATGATAGATTATGGTGAATCTGTTGGGGATCCAACTAGCCTTCAGGCTGAGGATTCAAAACAAACATACATACATACAAACAAACATACATACATGGCCTGGATTTTGAGGACATGACTTGTGCCCCCCCCCCCCCGATTACAGGTATCCATATTTATTGTCATTTCTTGTCTTTTATATATATATTTAGGTAATTGTTTCAATTTTGGCTCATTATTTGGTCATTTTCAACTATTTCATATATTAATTTCTTGTTTCTAAGTCATTTTTCTTTGTTCTGCATTAGTATTTAGTCATTTTGATGCATTGACCTTGGATAATCAACATATCTGAATATCATCTGAGCTTCCAATAAATCAGACATCAAAATGTTCAGGACTCATTTCGAAAACTGTAAAATAAAGTAACTTTCTACTTTGGGAATCCACATTCCTAGAAAGTGACAAGACATTGCTTCTAATCTGGGTGGGTTTGTGATAATAGGAGGAGGTATTATCACCAGTAGGTATAACTTCACATTTCAAGTCAGGCTGTTTAAGTGCCAAAGTACTAAAATGCACATATGAGCCTGCTAATTTTATTTTGCACTGTGCAAGTTTTATTCATTTGTGTGTGATTCACTTCAAGTGTTAGAATACCAAAGATTATTTGAGAAAATTTTTTTTACAATTCAGTAAATAATATTTCCTGCAGATGGTCAGATATCTTTCTGAGAAATGTGTGAAGTGAAAGGGGCAGCAGATAAAAGATTTATCATTCAGCAAAATGTGAGTCACAACAAAAACATGGTATCCAGAATATCAGCAGATTGCAGGGATTATATAATATCCTAATAATCACAACATATAAGTGTGCTCACTTATTTTGCATCTTAAACAAGGACTAAAATATTATTCCCTCGGGTTATTATTTATTATTATTATTATTATTATTATTATTATTATTATTATTATTATTATTATTATTATTATTATTATTCTTGTTTTCGAATAGGTCTACTATGGACCACGTTAAGCATCATTCATTTACGGTTCTTCCTCTTTCGATCGGCCCAGTACTTCTTCATCCTTTCGGAGTGGGCTTCTTTACGTTCTCGTGACCAGTTGTTGCCGGTCCGTTTTTTGCTACTTTGATCTTGGAATCCCTTAATTTTGTTGATGATTTTTCTGTATTCCTGTCTGTTGTATACTGCCTGCTGTGATATATTATTTTCCTCCATATCCTCCTTGACCCCTTTAAGCCAGCTAGTTTGTGTCTTCCTGTTCTCCATGTATTCCAGAATTCGCTTGGCTGTTCTCTCTGGTGGCATTCTTTTAATGTGTCCGTAGAAGCAGAGTCTTCTCTTCTTGAAGGATGTTGTGATTGTGATTATTATTATTATTATTATTATTATTATTATTCACTCCTTTGAGGGTTAAAGGTAAAGAGGACAATGCAGATATTTATTATTGAGGATTGTTTGGTCATTTTATAGGTCTTTTCTTGGCATTCATTAGGTCATGAAAATCCTGGCCCTGTATACAACAAACTTATTGCATTCTTTACTGAATACAAGGTTGGATATGACTTACTTTGCTTCAGTTTCCAGACTTTGTTACTTGAGGCTCTTACCTTTCAGATTCATTGGTGCTGTAGATATTATAACCATTCACTAATCTTCACTAATACTATTTCCTTTCAACAGGTCAGCTGATGAATACATAGAAAAGAGAAAGTCTTGTTATATTTTTATTGTTACCATTGATGCTTTCACAGCCCGTGCTTATAGATATGATGTAGGCTCTTTGGGCTTATGCTGTGTCAAGAAAATAAGGTGAAATTCTTAACGTTTCGCAAAGAACTTCCTCTTTTCTATGTATTCATCAACTGACCTATTGAAAGGAAAATGTATTAGTGAATACTTATAATATCTACAGCACCAATGAACCTGAAAGGTAAGAGACTCATGTAACGAAGTCTGCAAAACGTAAAGAATTTCACCTTCTTGACATGGCCTAAACCCAAAAAGCCTATATCATGTCTGTATTTTTATTGTTTGCATTTAAACGTATGTCTTAAAGTAATATGATAAGCTTGATAATAGGAGAATGTAAAATTCTAGACTGGTGTGAATACTTCAGCTTGAGGTGACTTGTTCAATAGCAATAGCACGTTGGAATTAGTTTCAGTCACATCATTTTTTTCCTGAAGGACAGGCTGTTCTTAAAACTCTGAATTATATTTCCAGTCTGATTAAATTCTTGAGGTCACCATTATGGAATGTTCATTTGGAAAAAATTGAAAAATTTATGAATACCCACACATTCTAGTTTGTAGTAAATATTCAGATATCTGTTTGATCTTTGATGAACTATATCATTCATTAATGAATCTGCATAACAAGGTAAACAATTGGAAGATTGGTTTTGTACATTACATTATGTTTAACATTCCTGCAATGAGTAGGTAGCCATATGTCGTGGATTTCATGGGCTGTTTACAATTTTAAAATTTAAGAAGAATGTTCAGGCAAAAAAGACAAAAGTCTGTGATATTTTATTGTTGGTATTTAGAAGTCAACTTCAGGTGATTTAAATTCTGAATTGCTAAAATATTTAAGGGTATCTCTGTTTCTGGGCACAGTGTGTGAATGTAAAGAGGCTATTTTCTCTTATGTCTGCCCAATGGACAGAAAAAGGGAACATGTTAACATCAACGTCTATAAATGCAATGCTGCAACTACAATACAACATGAAACACACAAGTTGTAGTGAGTTTCATGGGCTCATCCAACCTAATACCTTTCTTCTGTTCCTGGATCTGTCCAGTACAAGTGGTATAAAAAAGCATAGTGCATTATAAGCAGTGATGGGAAAAGTACAAGGAAAAGTAATTGGGCAGAATTACAGTTGCCTGAGAAATATTTTACTCAGTTACAAATTACTTTTTCACCAAGTAATCAGTAAAATTACAATTACTCACAGAACACCAGTCTTAAGAAAACACTGACTTTTACACATGGGGCTGGAATGATATACTACATTTCTAGAAAAAAGTCGTTTGCATTTTCTATATAACTCTAACGGTTCTCAGCAAAATTTTGGTTTTCATGAAGCTCACATTCCAGAGCAACTTCTGTTCAGCTCGGTCCTTTCCCCAGGTGGATTGACAACTAATATTGTGTATAAAGAGACCTCTTGGAAACTAATTCACAGAGTTGTTAAGTAAACTTATTTTGTTATTAGTGACTTAGAAATGACAGCTTACATCTTAACATTGGGCAGAAACAAAAGTCAGTGACATAGTGAACTATTGGTCCATCAACAGTGGGTATGATCTGCTTAGTTTATTTATATTTGTACTATGTGTTAGTATTCTACAGTTCATAATGTTTACTTAATACATTGGCGTATAATTTCTGAAGGTTTTATTGAATTGTAATTTGATACTGCACTTTCGTTATCTCCAGTTTTTAAGTTGCCTGGTCAGTACTGCCAATATTGAACGATACTGTGATATCAATATGTTTCCAACATCAGAGTATCTATTTTTTTGTGACTTGAGTATCGACACCAAGAAATTGTATTGAATGTGGTATCACAATAGCCCAGCATTGGCTTTAGTTTATACCCTTGGCAGGAAGCTTTGGGAGAACTGGGTCTTCAAAGTTACCAAATTCTTGATGCAATTTATATCAATTACTGAAATGTATCAATTACAATTTTATTTCGTGAAGTAAATTATGAGTAAAAATTACATTTGGTAAAAAGAAACAATTACAGGTAAGGATTGATTGCTAAAAAGTATTTGTTACAAGTCATTAGATTACTTTTACTCAATTACTTTCCAAGTTCAAGTATTAGTACTGGTAGATATTATTGTATTAATACAAGTTCTTGCCATTAAATGAAACTGATACAAACTTACTAATGTTATGTTCTTATTATAAATGCATTTATATTGGCTGTACTAATAGGTAAATTATGTCCTAGTTTTGGATTGTTAAATTGCAACAATGTCCTGGTTTCGGACTTTTGAATTACAGCAACCCTAGCAATGAGCAAAGTGGTAATATTGATTAAAGAGAGTAGGAAATCTTAATGCATAAAAGGAAACTTTCCTGTGATATTTTTTTTCCTGATAGATATCATGTAGTAATGGAAATGTCAAAGGAGGATGATTTTTTTTACTGTAGATCGTAAACTTAGAGGAAGGGTGTGTTGGATGTGCAGGGATGTTCTTGAGTGCATTTATTTGTGTATTGCTCTGCCAGAATGATCTGACTGATGCTATATTTTTAATGTATGAAATGCAGTAAGTTCACTAAGTGTTACCTATAGGCATTTTTCAATCAGAAGTCAGATCTAATCTTAACTGAAATGAAGTGTCAAAATATCAGTTTAATTATTTCTTTTGAAGAAAGGCAATTGGGGCAATAACTGTGTTGTTATATTTTTGTACAGCCATGACTTTTGTCCTATGTTTAGTAATAAAAATATGCCATCTTATGTTTCTAGTGTTTTCTTTATGATAAATTAATTGGTCATCACTTAATAAACTTAATATTATTGTTGTGTACCATATGAGGGTAAAGTTAAGACACTAGGAAGCAGAAAAATATCCTTTGATATAAACATACATTATCATTATAGAATGTTATGCCTTTCAGGGTTCAGTCTGCAAGCCTCTGTGAATTTACTAAACGTCGCCACAATCCTCGATTTGCAACTAGTGTTGTGGCCTCATTTAGTTCTATACCTCTAATCTTTAAATCGTTAGAAACCGAGTCTAACCATCATTGTCTTGGTCTACCTCCACTTCTCTTACCCTCCATAACAGAGTCCATTATTCTCCTAGGTAACCTATCCTCATCAATTCGCCTCACATGACCCCACCACTGAAGCCGGTTTATGAGCACAGCTTCATCCATTGAGTTCATTCCTAAATTAGCCTTTATCTCCTCATTCCGAGTACCCTCCTGCCATTGTTCCCACCTGTTTGTACCAGCAATCATTCTTGCGTGCTGGAAACCCGGAGGGGTGTGTGGTAGGTACAGGAAAATGCAAATATGGGGAAATGAGAAAATATACACTAATCTCAACACCAAGAGATAACATGTATTTTAATACGTTGGGTGCCACGTGTCGCCATATGGCGTCACGGTGGTCTTCAAATTTTAGATGGTGTGACGCCATATGGCAGCACACCGTTCTTGAAATCAGAGTTGGCGTGATGCCATATGGCGGCACAGTTGAGTTTCAGGCGATGCGCCATAGATAATCAGCTGTGACATCTATGCGCGTAAAATTGGTACTACATGAAGGGCGAACTTCAGGGTCTATTCCAGCTATGTATTTTTACTGTATGCCACCATGTGGCACTACAGTATTCTTCTGAAGTCACTGACTGGCCAGTGGTCATTGTCACAGGTGAAAGCGCGCCAGACATTGTTTATTCCTCGTTTATGTATGTATTAGCACTCAGTTTATATAGTTCTGCAAAAATATAAAGAAAGGAAGATATTGGTAATAATCTTAGTAGAAATGGTAAGCGACTTGCAAAGAAGAGAATTAGTGAAGTGGATATTTGTGAATTACTGATGGATTCTGATGGAGAGGAAGATGTAAGTGTTGATGGCAATGAATATAACGCTAGTGATGATGAGTGCAGTGACAGTGACAGCATGACAGACGTATGGAGTGATGCGGAAGACGATGGCGATACTGATAGTGATATTATAGGTGGGGACCGTGCTAGTGCAAATGGTGTAGACAATCATGCGAACAATGATGCCTGGAGTCCTTGTGTAGGGGCACAGAAAGATATTCCATTTACAAGCCAGGAGCATCTAAATCTTCAAATTGATACTTCTACAGCCACACCATGAGTTTTACCGACTGTTCCTAACAGACGAAGTTCTTGATTTGATGGTACTACAAACTAATATCAATGCAAATCAAACACTAGCGTCTGTGCATATTAAGCGGTCTAGTCGTTTGAAGGAGTGGGTAGATACTACAAAGGAGGAAATGAAAGTTATTATAGGTTTGAGGTTGTGGATGGGTTTTGTAAGAATGCCTTCATTATCAAATTACTGGAGCCAGTTTTCTGTATATGGAAATAGTGTAGCTGGTAAGGCAATGCCAAGAAATCGTTTTCAGTTACTACGTTGATTCTGGCACTTTGGTCCCAACAATGCTTCAGCTGGAAAGTTGCAGAAGATTCAGCCACTGTTAGATATAATGCATATGAACTTCAAGAGTGTCAAAACTCCAGGTGAAAACCTTGTAGTTGATGAATCAGTGATTCCGTGGAGGGGTCGTTCATCATTCCGGCAATTTATGCCTGGTAAGGCACACAGGTACGGTGTTAAACAATTTAAGCAGTGCGACGACACGGGCTACACTTACAAAACTAAAGTATACGCTGGTAAAGGTACCTTGAATGCTCAGAATACACTAAGCATGGCTACTCAAGTTGTAATACAACTTATGGACCCATATCTGGACAGTGGTTGCTTTTTCTGCACCGACAATTACTACTCATCAATTGACTTAGCTGAGGTGCTACTGGATTGTAGGACACATTTTATTGGCACACTTAGGAAAAATCGAAAAGGTTTACCAAAGGATGTTGTAAATGCAAAGCTTAAGAAGGGAGAACTCATTGCAATGGAGAATGGAAATGTATTGACAGTGATGAAGTGGAGAGATCAGAGGGACATGCTGATTATGTCAACCAAATGTTCTAATGATGTAATAGCTACGGGCAAAAAGAACAGGAAACACGAAGATGTGGTTAAACCAAAAATGGTAGTAACGTACAATAAAATGAAAGGAGGAATAGATATTGCAGACACACTTCCTTCGTATCACACTGCAATGAGGAAAACCATCTGATGGTACCACAAAATTGCAGATGACATTCTTTTTGGTACCACCGTTGTAAATGCACTACTTCTGTACAATAAGACGTTGAGTTACTGGACATCGGAAAATGTCTCTTGGGGAGTTTCGAAGGAACGTGGTCAGCACTCTACATTGTCTAACTAATGACCCTGTTATACGTACTCCTTAAGAGAGAGAACCACTACCTTGGGGAAGCCAACAAGACGGAAGGACAGAAAAGTACCAGGTAAGTGTTATCACGTTCAACATTATTGCACTTCTGAAGGATGTCAATATTAATTATAAAATTATTTTTTATTTCTTCCTTTCAGTATTGCAGGAAAGCTCGAGGTCAGTGTCGAAGCTGCTATCGGCAACTATGCAAGGTCATGGGCAGAAAGGCTGCTGCTTCTCCTGCAAAAAGGGTGTCAACTGTCTGCACAACCTGTCCTGACACACCTTTCCTTTGTCTGAAGTGCTTTGAATCATTTCATAACAAAGAGTGACTGAAGGTTAATTGTTTTAAGTCTAATGCTTATGTTGCAATGCGAGTGTCACTGCCTACCAATCATCCCGAGATGCATATTTTCATTGTTTAGCGTTATCAGAAAACTGTTCACAAAAATATGTAATGTAATATAAGTACTTGTTTTGCATTTTACTAGATTTTCATAAATATTGCGTTAATTTGAATTAGCAAATAAATATCCCGTATTTGAAATTCGTATTGCACATTCCATGTCAAAAAATTTTGTGACACCATATGGCGTCACACATGACCTTGTATGGTGAGATAAAATTTACTTAGTACATCATATAAATCCATCCCAAGGTTATATAAACAGCCTACAATGCGTACAATTGCTTTGGCACCAGCAGAATGCAATTCAAAAACATGTCTGGTACCAATGGAATAGTGTGCTACAATCGGCTTGGCACTCAACGTGTTAAAAGAAAACAGCCATTAACAAGATCAATAGAATTGGAATCAAGAGAACAACATGTATCAAAAGAGAGAGTTGAATCTTCATATAAGAAAATGTTACACAATTGATTAAATTGGCCACAGAAAATTACAATTCAATAAAAGCCAAGCGTATGATAGTTAATTAAAGTATTTCCTGCCAGCGGAAATGAATACAAAGCTGAACTACCTAAAAACAACATGTAGGGAACAGGGAATGGGTAAGCGAGGGGAGGGAGGTTGAATCCTGCATCGGTAATTATTTGAATTTAAGCTAGATGGAGGCAATGGAACACTGTTCTTTGTTTAGGATTTCGTAGCAAGTCCTTGTCCACATGTCGTCGCACTATATCCACAGAATTAGATTTAAATAATTGAATATTAAGCTCTCGCTGTAGAGGAATGAACGAGATATTACATAAAGAAAAGAACAAAGTTACATACACCTATATACAGGGTGAGCGGAATTCGCACACTCGGGCATCGCAGCGCGACTCCTCACATGCCAGCAATAAAAAAATGTCTCTCACAAAAGTCGGTCCTGTGAATACATCAAGCAGAAAAAGGACGTTAAAGAGTGGCAATTTGGCAACACTGTAACCACATGTAGGGTAACTACCTCTGTCAGCACATGTTATTCGTTCTGTACAGTTTGTGCAGTGGATAGAGTTTTGGGTTAGCATGCAGGAGGTCGAGGGGCGATCCTGGGTTGAATCGTGTATTTTTTTAATTTCGTAAATGTAGTCCAGGTGATATGGTATCTGGCATCTTAATCGTCAACAGTGATTGCAGCGGGTCCTATAGAAACCATTCGCACTTACATACTGTGATCCTAGAAATGAACGAACAATCATTTTCATTAGTCAGCTTTGAAAGACGCCCTTTCCACGTCGTGGGCATGAATTCATTCGCACCACTTCATATACTAGATGCGAAACCTGTTTTCTTTGTGCCCTCCTCCAGTGGTCTCATAGATTAGTACCAACTATTATTCTTGCCTCGTTCAGGTCCATTACATTTCGTTAGGGCCTTACGTTACCAGTAGGCCTAGCAAAGTATTTGTTGTGTTCAGTGTTACAAAATGTTTTAAATGTAGGATACATGTGATGTAAGGTACGGGTGTCTTACTGTATTACAGTATGTAATGTCCTATGGAAATTAGCAAATAAAAAATGCGCCTCAACCCAGGATCGAACCCTCGACCTCCTGCATGCGCACCCAAAACTCTATCCACTGCACCAACTGTACAGCACGGATAATATTTGCTGACAGAGGTACTTACCCTACATGTGGTTCCAGTGTTGCCAAATTGCCACACTTCAACGTCCTTTTTCTGCCTGATATACTCGCAGGACCAACTTTTATGAGAGACATTTTTTTATTGTTGGCATGTGAGGAGTCACGCTGCGATGCCCGAGTGCGCGAATTTCGCTTCATCCTGTATACAGTCGGTGTCAGTGCATGGATTTTCGCTCTACGATCTATGCTTTTAGAACTTTTGAGTGTATTCCTGAGGAAGCTACCATCAATAACCAGCTCCACGTCATGAGTTGTCAACTGTCACTAGAGGATTCGATCCCGGGATCCCAGTTTTTGGGATCCCGGGATACCAACCGCTTTTTAATCCCGTAGATTTCGGGATTACATTTTCGGAATCCCGGGATTTTCGAGATTGACATCATTTTTAAAAATTTGCAAAATAGACTGCGTGAAGCGAAACTTTCAGTGTAAATGCCTGTTCTCGTTTAGCGCATGAGTTCATCCCCTATGTGCATGAAAGTCTGACCACAATTGCGTGCATTGGTACATCACCTCTCCCGTGTGAGTGAGATGAGTGAGTGCCTTCTTGAAATTTAGCGTCAAAAAGGCGCTTATAGCTTTGAATAATCCAGTGCAGTTGGAAGAGTCCGATTTCGAGCTCATCGATGAAATCACTAAAGGCTTGGCTCCAGTCAAATTAACTGTAGAAGCACTCTGTCACACTGATGCGAATTTATGCACAGCTGATGCTGCCCTAAAGTTTCTTTTCAAGCAGTTAAATGACAATAGCTCCGAGTTGGCTTCTAAATTCAAGATACATTTACAAAAGCGCCTGAGAGATCGCCGAAGAAATGAGTTGAGTGGCGTATTATGCTACCTCCAAAATCCTCATATTGACAATGTGGTGTTGGCGTTCGATGATGAAATAAAGCGTACATTTTCAAGTCTGAGCAAAGTCTGATAAAAAACACATTGTTTCTTTAGTTGAGAGATTAAATGGTAAAAAAAAAGACGAAGAGGAAGAACAAAACATGCAAGTCGAGCCTACAAATACAGAAAAAAGTGGTTTGACGCTCAAAGAAAAAATTCAGCTGGAAATAGAAAACAGCATGAAAATTATGTCTCCTGAAGCATTAAATGAAAATGAATTTTTCAGAATTGTTAAGAAAGAAATGAACCTATACAAGTCTTCAAATTCTACTCAGAGCTATAACCTAGAGCTGGCTTATAAGTATTTACTAACGATTCCTCCAACTTCCATCGAACCTGAACGCGCTTTCTCAGCAGCTGCAAATTGAGAAGCAGGTTTGGTGATGAGACACTGGACGCGTTGTTATTTCTCAGAACATATTTTTGCAATTCAAAGTACAATGTTGCTATTAAATTAGTTTTCTTTATATTTACGAGAAATGTGAAATGTGACTATTTAATGTTATTTTTAAACACTTTTTGCTAAGAAACTTTCTACCTACTTAATATATTGTTATATGAAAGTCGTCTATTTAGTCTATGTTCAGAGAGATTGTTGTTAATTTCTTAAGTTTATTTGCATAGTTTGTTACATAAGGGTTTTTTAACTTTATGTAAGTTTAAAGAGATCTCACTGATTCTTGGAAAAGAATAATTTTAACATAGAGACTGAGTGATTTTAAATCTGGTTAGTCTGACTCTAACTCTGATTAGTTAGAGTGATTAGATTAGCTAGGTGTATACTGTAAAATATATTTATTTAGTCTAAATTTTGATTTTCTGATTAAATAGCTGATTTCTGTGAGAATATCTTGTTTTTTAATTTGTAACTTTCAATCCCGGGAAAATCCTGGGATCCCAGGACTGACCAAGTGTAATCCCGAAATCCCAGGATTAGAAATAAGGGCCGGGATCGAATTCCCTAACTGTCGCCCTAGTCACCTGGCAATATGGATGCAGAAAATGTCAAGTACGCTAGAGGAATTTCACCAGAGGCCGATCTGGAGCAGAAGCAGCTCTGTGCTGTGGTATCTAGCTCTGATGTATCTATGTACACTTCACCATGTTCCATCCTACGTAAAACTTCTCCCGCTGATTCCGCCCAGAATGTCCTAGGCATTTCTCCCATCTATAATTTGGTTCATGTTTGTGGGTTACTGTAGTCACGTCCTAGTTCGTGAACCATGGGCAACGGCTGAGTGGCCTAGTAAGTGGTCCCGAGAGTCGGGATACCGGTTGCTATGGAATGGGAGTGGGCATCTCGGACATATTCTGAGTCATGGCCCTCCTTGTGCTCAGGCGGCTAGGACTATACAATTCACTGGTGGTCCATAACCTGTTAGAGGAGAGATCCTCACTTGGACTATGTGCAAGTAGCGTAGCATCCTGCTTCATGAATTTACCAAGCTCAGAACATTTTAAGCAAGCCTCGGACCTATGGGAGTAATGGAGTCCCACTCCCATTTGACAGGCGAGGGACTCCTTGGAAACAACTTGGCGAACAAAATGGAATTCGATGGGGAGCTATCAATATTAATGGGGCTTATGGAAGAAAGAAGGTAGAACTGGCTGAGTCAGCAAAGAGGATGCATCTAGATGTGCTAGGAGTAAGTGATATTCAGGTAAGGGGAGATAACGAGGAAGAGATAGGAGATTATAAAGTGTACTTGACGAGTGTTAGAAAGGGAAGGGCAGAGTCTGGGGTAGGGCTCTTTATCAGGAATACCATTGCACGCAACATAGTTTCTGTTAGGCACGTAAATGAGCGAATGATGCGGGTAGATTTATCAATTGGAGGAATTAGGACAAGAATTGTGTCCGTGTATTCACCATGTGAGGGTGCAGATGAGGATGAAGTTGACAAGTTTTATGAAGCATTGAGTGACATCGTGGTCAAGGTCAACAGCAAGGATAGAATAGTGCTAATGGGTGATTTCAATGCGAGAGATGGGAATAGAACTGAAGGATACGAAAGGGTGATTGGTAAATGTGGGGAAGCGTTTGCTGGACGTCTGTGCTAGTATGGGCTTAGCTGTTACGAATACATTCTTCAAGCATAAGGCTATTCACCGTTACACATGGGAGGCTAGGGGTAGCAGATCCATAATAGACTATATCTTAACAGACTTTGAATTCAGGAAATCTGTTAGGAATGTAAGCGTTTTTCGCGGATTTTTTGATGATACAGACCACTATCTGATCTGTAGTGAACTAAGTATCTCTAGGCCTAGGGTAGAGAAAGTGAAATCTGTCTGCAAACGAATCAGGGTAGAAAATCTCCAGGACAAGGAAATTAGACAGAAGTACATGGATATGATTAGTGAGAAGTTTCGAGCAGTAGACAATAAGCAGGTTCAGGATATAGAAAGTGAATGGGTGGCATACAAGGGATGCTGTAGTAGAAACAGCAATGGAATGCCTAGGAACAACTGTGTGTAAAGATGGGAAAAGGCGAACATCTTGGTGGAATGATGAAGTGAGAGCAGCCTGTAAACGTAAAAAGAAGGCTTATCCGAAATGGCTCCAAACAAGGGCTGAGGCAGACAGGGATTTGTACGTAGATGAAAGAAACAGAGCGAAACAAATAGTTGTTGAATCCAAAAAGAAGTCGTGGGAAGATTTTGGTAATAACCTGGAAAGGCTAGGTCAAGCAGCAGGGAAACCTTTCTGGACAGTGATAAAGAATCTTAGGAAGGGAGGGAAAAAGGAAATGAACAGTGTTTTGAGTAATTCAGGTGAACTCATAATAGATCCCAGGGAATCACTGGAGAGGTGGAGGGAATATTTTGAACATCTTCTCAATGGAAAAGGAAATCATCCTGGAGGTGTTGTGAACAGCCAAGCTCATGGGGAGGAGGAAAATGATGTTGGTGAAATTATGCTTGAGGAAGTGGAAAGGATGGTAAATAAACTCCATTGTCATAAGGCAGCAGGAATAGATGAAATTAGACCAGAAATGGTGAGGTATCGTGGGAAGGCAGGGATGAAATGGCTTCATAGAGTAGTAAAATTAGCGTGGAGTGTTGGTAAGGTACCTTCAGATTGAACAAAAGCAGTAATTGCACCTATCTATAAGCAAGGGAACAGGAAGGATTGCAACAACTATCGAGGTATCTCATTGATTAGTGTACCAGGCAAAGTATTCACTGGCATCTTGGAAGGGAGGGTGCGATCAATTGTTGAGAGGAAGTTGGATGAAAACCAGTGTGGTTTCAGACCACAGAGAGGCTGTCAGGATCAGATTTTCAGTATGCGTCAGGTAATTGAAAAATGCTACGAGAGGAATAGGCAGTTGTGTTTATGTTTCGTAGATCTAGAGAAAGCATATGACAGGGTACCGAGGGAAAAGATGTTCACTATACTGGAGGATTATGGAATTAAAGGTAGATTATTAAAATCAATCAAAGGCATTTATGTTGACAATTGGGCTTCAGTGAGAATTGATGGTAGAATGAGCTCTTGGTTCAGGGTACGTACAGGGGTTAGACAAGGCTGTAATCTTTCACCTTTGCTGTTCATAATTTACATGGATCATCTGCTGAAAGGTATAAAATGGCAGGGAGGGATTCAGTTAGGTGGAAATGTAGTAAGCAGTTTGGCCTATGCTGACGACTTGGTCTTAATGGCAGATTGTGCCGAAAGCCTGCAGTCTAATATCTTGGAACTTGAAAATAGGTGCAATGAGTATGGTATGAAATTTAGCCTCTCGAAGACTAAATTGATGTCAGTAGGTAAGAAATTCAACAGAATAGAATGTCAGATTGGTGATACAAAGCTAGAACAGGTTGATAATTTCAAGTATTTAGGTTGTGTGTTCTCCCAGGATGGTAATATAGTAAGTGAGATTGAATCAAGGTGTAGTTAAGCTAATGCAGTGAGCTTGCAGTTGCGATCAGCAGTATTCTGTAAGAAGGAAGTCAGTTCCCAGACGAAACTATCTTTACATCGGTCTGTTTTCAGACCAACTTTGCTTTATGGGAGCGAAAGCTGGGTGGACTCAGGATATCTTATTCATAAGTTAGAAGTAACAGACATGAAAGTAGCAAGAATGATTGCTGGTACAAACAGGTGGGAACAATGGCAGGAGGGTACTCGGAATGAGGAGCTAAAGGCTCATTTAGGAATGAACTCGATGGATGAAGCTGTACGCATAAACCGCCTTCGGTGGTGGGGTCATGTGAGGCGAATGGAGGATGATAGGTTACCTAGGAGAATAATGGACTCTGCTATGGAGAGTAAGATAAGTAGAGGGAGACCAAGACAACGATGGTTAGACTCGGTTTCTAACGATTTGAAGATAAGAGGTATAGAACTAAATGAGGCCAGAACACTAGTTGCGAATCGAAGATTGTGGCGACGTTTCGTAAATTCACAGAGGCTTGCAGACTGAACGCTGAAAGGCATAACAGTCTATAATGATAATGTATGTATGTATGTATGTATGTATGTATGTATAATTTGGACGAGGCCAATGCCATGGCCCCTTTCCATTTACCTCCATTTCACCTTCTTCTGCTGTGCCATATATGCCTGCCAACGTTCGCAGCTACGCTGAGGCTGCAAAGAACCCGGCCTGCCATTCCGCCTGCCATTCGTCAGAGAAGTGTTATCCATCCTATCTCACTACCATCAGCACCTTTCTTCGTCACTTAAACTCCTACATATCAACCCGGACAAGACCAATTCCCACTCCATCTATTAAACCGTTACTTGCTTTCTTTCTAATCATTCAGACTTCAACATCGAGATACAACGTACGTGAGAAGGATATTTCAACATTAAATCCAGCAAACCCTTCCCTTCTCTTCCCTTCTCACTACTACCATCAGCCTGGCTCATTTTGGTTCACACACACAAGCGGTGAACATCGCAAAGCAGGCCCCAGCTCGATGTCCAGCTCCCCAGTCCCGCCCAGCACTGATACACTCTGTGGTGGTCTACAGAGTAGAGCGGGACTTGACTGATGATGAAATCACTGTCCAGATCCAGCTCCAGCGTCATCAAATATTCAGGGTGGTCAGGATCCATAGTGACCAGGGTCCCACCTCCCTCATCCGCATCATATCGAGTGATGCTACCACATTTGATGGCCTGCTACGGCCAGCGAGATCGTGTGGAAGCTTCACATTCGGTGCCACCTCAGAAGACCAGATGCGAGCGGTGCCAACGTTTTGGTCACGCTCCACGTGCCCCATGTGTTCACTCCCAGGTATGGGGCATTTGCAGTCAGGAGCATCCAACTTCATCTTGTCAAAATAAGGCCCAGCCTAAGTGTATTAATTATGACCAGCCTCATCCTTCTTTTTCTTTCAAGTGTCATGCCTGTCCTGCTCCAGAACCTTCCACACCTGAACTTGTGGTCCCTATCATTTCTCAAGACCTTCCCACTCCTGCCCCCTCCTCCAGCCTTCCCACTCCATAATCTGAGAACATCATATGTTTTTTGACTATGGTGCTCCAGAACATTCTCCCCTTTAACCGCTCCCATATCCTTTCCCAAGTCTAGTTGGCGGCGCAGCTGGTATTCAACACACACATGAACGTGGCATATTCGGGAAATCAAATGCATTTTTCATTCTTTCCCCTGAATGCAGTCCCCATATATAGATAATGTTGCAGATATATTTTGTAAATTTTCAATCTTTGAATACCAGTCGTGTGCTCCTGGACTTTTCCCTTAACCTGTATGCCCCAGATATTTTCATACTGAATTTCTCACTGGCAACCAACAACCTTGTTTTTTCCTCCTACACCCTCTACCAAGCTGATCAACGTCTTGGTGAAGCTTGGGGGAGTGGGGGGCTATCGGGTTTTAAGAAACTATACCAACCTGGCAACATTTCTTTAATTTTAATAATAACTTTTCAGAATATTTAATTACAAACATAAAAGTTTTCCACCTATTCCATACATAGTTGTATTTACACTGCATGTATTTACATTACATAGGACTAGTTTCAACTCTACTTGGGGTCATCATCAGCCATATTTAAACATACACAATATTTGACGAAATCCTAAAATATGTTTCTAATGAGCAGTAAGAACAGTATGAAACAAATATGTAATAGGTGAGCAATATATAATACAAGTACACAAATACATTAAAATGTCTGGGTATAGAAGTACAAATGAGATGCTCTGAGAGTCGAATTTTTTAGACACATGGTGTTTCAGATAAAATTCAGTAGGTCCTGGTAATACATTACGGTTGTGGACCGTGTTATGGTACTAAGACTGAACACAATATAATGTGTATCAGGTGTATCGGTCGCACACTACCACCTAAGCTGCACATACTGGTGCGCAATGTCCCATTTGTTCCGCTATGAACTGAGAGTTCCACCCATTCGCATCACCACGCGCAGTGTCTACTTACAACTCCAGAAGAATTCTAAAACTTCATATTCAGTCTGCACAGTTCCAACAATCAATCCTGCAGTCGTATCAACATAGCTTGGTTACCTAATACACCAAGTATCAAAATTTCTGCTTAAGCTGATACTATGTATAATAAACTCCTCACAGATTCTTCTAGAGAGTATCATCTACACATTTGTTACTCAAACATTTGTACATACTTGTACACTTTTATTATGAGTGTCACGTTATATTGCGTTCAGTCTTACTACAATAGCACTCAGTTCACAACCGTAATGTATTACCAGGACCTACTGAATTTTATCTGAAACACCATGTGTCTAAAAAAATTAGACTCAAGTTGATCCACAACATAGAGCATCTCATTTGTACTTCTATACGCAGACTTTTTAACGTACTTGGTGTACTTGTATTATATTGCTCACCTATTGTCACTCGTAATATTTCACTTTCATATGCAACATTTTTAGCACCATAGCACTTCACCTAATTCAACCACACATCATAGTGTTAATTACATATTCGTTCGTACTGTTCTTACTGCTCATAAGAGACATGTTTTAGGATTTCGTCAGATATTGTGTACATAAGTTTAAATATGGCTGATGATGACCCCGAGAAGGGTTGAAACTAGTCCCATGTAATGTAAATACACACAGTGTAAATAAAACTATGTATTGAATAGGTGAAAAACTTTCATGTTTATAAATTATATGTAATCTCAGTTCAATACAGACCAACAACATGAAATTCATAACCCTTGAGAATATTTAATTCTTGAAACTTTTTTTCCAAATAATTCCTCACTCACCTTTGTTACTCTCTACCTGCCTCCTCGCACTCCCCCTCCTACTGACCTTCTTCATTACTTAGATGTCACTTTTCCTAACTATATTTTCGTAGCAGATATTAATATTAACTCTTATACTGTCATGACTCTCCTTTCCCTACACCTCACCTAACCTTACTTCCCTCATATTTTGTGTAGAACTTGCTCTCACCACACCTTCACATTCTCTGCAACTCTTATCATCCCTCCAAGCCACCTATTCCCCCAAAGCCTTATATCTAGCACACGATTACTTTAAATCTTATGTTCGAACCTGTAATCCAGCGACACTTCGTGAACATCGACAACTAATGAGACATGCTCGATCTTATATCAAAGCAATGAAAAAACAACAATGGACGGCGGCTTGTTCTGACCTTAAAGACATGCACGAACCATGCCAATTCTCGACAACTTTTCGGCAACTTACTAAAACTCAAAAATCCCTCCCCATCTATCCTCTCCACAGTACACCCACCCCTCCCACTACTGATGAAGAAAAAGCTGACGTATTTGCTGACTACAACTCTAAACTCTTCTCTTCCATTACTCACATCCTGATGAACTACTCATCTTACAATACAGTAATCCTAATCAACCTCACTTACAACCCTCTTTCCTTCATTTTCAGGGTGTCAATTTCACTCATCCCCTCAACACTCCCATCACCCCCTCCGAAATCCTCTCCTTCCTCCATCACAAACGCAATACCGCTCCTGGCCAAGATCGTATTACTTATCACCATATCCGAGAAGCTCCTTGACCTTGATCCATACATTATGTACTATCTATAATACTAATGTTATACACTTGTATGTACCCTGAACACTGGGGTCATTCCATCATTCTCCTGTTTCTCAAACCTGATAAACTTCCTTCCGATATCTACTCCTATAGGCCCACATCTCTTTTATCTGTTTTCTTCAAGATCTTTGGAGGAATGCTTTGTAAAAGACTTTCCCATTATTTACAGTCCTTGAACCTCTTGCCCTCTTCCCAAGCTGGTTTTCGACCCCACTATTCCACTCACGATCTATATCACTGCCTCCCTCACCACCTATCTTAAATCCCACCGTCCTGCTCCAAAACAATGTCCAACAACATCTTACCTCCCTCGAATTCTGGCTAAATTCATGGCACATTTCCATCAACCCTACCAAAACGCAATTTATTGTTTTCCGGAAAAAACCCCGCATTTGCCCCCCACGTAATAAAATCCAACTAACCATGCATAACATACCTTTCATCGAAACCATACTAACCTACCTCGGTTCAGAATAAATTACATTGGAATCATCACCTACCAGCTATACATAAGAAAACCTTTCATTGTTTCCTAGTCCTTTGCTCATTAACCAGTTTCACGTGGGGTTTATCCCCTCCCCAAATCCTAAATATATAAAAATTCTTTATTCGTCCCCTTGCCACATATGCTTCTTTGACATGGACAGACGTACATCCCACTAAATATGCTAAATTGACTCGACCTGACCGACATGCCCTTCGTACGGCCTACCCCTTTGATCAATTTCCAACCTTATTATTCCTTTCCCTCCTTCACTCCCTACGTCTTAATAAACTCACTCGAGCCACTTCCAATAATAACCCAATAGTTCAAGAAGCACTCACCTTATCTCCTTTAGCTATTGCTATTCTCAATAATTCTCATACTCCTGCACTCGCCTACCTCATCCCTCCTGCAATTACCTAGCTACCATTCATTTCTACTCTACTGCACCCTCTCCCATCATAATAATAATCTATTTACGGCTGCTTGGCATGTACCCAGCGATGCTCCTGGCTGTGGTAATTCCCTTTCCCTCCACTCACCAGCTATGGCGCCAAAAGCACTTTCTTTGTGCTAGTGTACTCAACTCTGCAGTGTCTTTCATTCTCACACGTGTGTGTTTCTTTCTATCTTACTTGTGCTTCAAGTAAATTTATTACCTTCCTTAATGCAATGTGATTCACACATTCAGTATTATTTTATTCCAGAGTCTGTTAATATTTTTTAACTGTCAAGATTTACTTGAGAATTATCTGTATTATTACCTCTTTTACCTCACTGTTATTTTAAACACTGCATTTATGTTCTTTTCTCTCCATTATTATTATTATCTTGTATATTAGCTTATCATTTACTTGTTCTCTTGTTGTTGTTGGTGTTGTTGTTGTTGTTGGTGTTGTTGTTGTTGTTGTTGTTGTTGTTGTTGTTGTTGTTACTATTATTACAATTCTTGTTCTTTGTCATTTAACTTTTTATTTTAGTCTATCACTTGGAACTTGTTTTCTTTTATTACGATTCACGGTGCTATTAAGTTACATACCAGTGCTGTCATCTCTGGAGCACTCTGTTGTACTATAACAGTTTACTTTTACTGGACTTACTTAGTGCCAAGGCGGCACAAGAACATTTATGTTGTGTTTTTGTATTGTCAGTGTTCAAATAGCACGAGAAGAAGTTATGCTATTTGTATATTTTTAAGTTTCAGATATATGAGAAGAACTGTTCTTTAAATCAGACAGCGAATTGTATATGTAATGCTCTGTAACCACATACGAACATTTACAATATGATATGCACTTGTGTTTTTGTGAAAGAGACTTTCAGTTTTTACCCATCATGTCTAGTGTACATTTCATGTATCTTGTTTTCTGAAAATAAACAAGGTGTTCATGGGAGGAGACTATGGTGGGGTTTGGTGCGGGTTTCCCTTGGGGGTCCCTTGGGTTCGCGGATTCTCCCTGCGCCAGGATCATCTCCTATTCCTTTCCTTTCCAGTATGTGCGACACATACTCATCATAAGAAGTTATTATATTAATAAAAACTACCTTTCCAATACATGACAATCCTTTATATTTAAGATAAAACTATTAATTAGTTATAATAATTAGGACGTTTCACTCATGCTTCGTGAGCATCATCAGCTATAAATAACTTAATCCAAGGTAGGTTAGGGCCCTGATCCCAGTATATATAATGTAAAAACATCTAATAATACATTGATAAAAAACAAATTTTAACAATTTAAATATTATCAGTGAGATTATATTATGTCTATTTAAACAAATAGTGACTATTAAAATTACTTAAAATGTAAGTGGAATGAATGACATGAAGATGTTACAATAAATTGCTGTGAGTGATTGTATAAATTGATGATCATAATAATCTTTGCTCAATGGCATTAAACTGCTTGTAGTTAAAAACAGTTTTTCACATAAGTATGAGCTATTGTAATGAACTATGATCTTGTTTCATAGATTAAACGTGATGAGGTGTGTTGAAATCACATGTATTGGTTGAAAAACAAACTGTACAGATGGGTAAAACGTTGCCTGGATCAGCGTAAAAAACCTTATGAGAATCCCTCACATTGTATTTCAAATATTATTATGTACAGATGGTGTATTATTATTGGGATTGAAATGGGTAACTACTGATCTCATAGCATAATATTTTAATGGAACGTGTGGCATTCACATGACACAAGGATGTCAAAGTCTTTTTAGACTTCAAGAACTATACCCTGTTTTATATTTTAACATTATAGCATTATATTATTGGAATATAAGGCATTCATATTTAGTCTAAGTAATGTTTTACAAAGTAAAATCGTTATTGAATAAGCAGGTTCATCAACACCTGACGATGACCTAACTAACAGGTTGAAACCGGTACTGTGTTTTAATGTGATTGAAATATTTTAGACACTTAATATAATAAAGTATTGATTAGGTGGAACACTCTTATTCTTTATACTTGTGTGCTTGAACTATCAATACAGACAATGAAGCTGATAGATTTTTTTTTTTGCTAGGGGCTTTACGTCGCGCCGACACAGATAGGTCTTATGGCGACGATGGGATAGGAAAGGTCTAGGAGTTGGAAGGAAGCGGCCGTGGCCTTAATTAAGGTACAGCCCCAGCATTTGCCTGGTGTGAAAATGGGAAACCACGGAAAACCATTTTCAGGGCTGCCGATAGTGGGATTCGAACCTACTATCTCCCGGATGCAAGCTCACAGCCGCGCGCCTCTACGCGCACGGCCAACTCGCCCGGTAGCTGATAGATTATAGTTTGACCTGTGTCAATCACTTTGTCATAATGGCAGACTGTGCTGAAAGCCTGCAATATAATATCTTGGAACATGAAAGGATGTGCAACAACTATGATATTAAAATCAGCATTTCCAAGACAAAGTCACGCACAGAATGTTCTTGAATAAGGTTCCAATATTTACAGAGGAGGCAGCACACACCAGATTGATGCAAGTGTAATAGACTGATATAACTTGAAAACAATATTCTTTAACCCATGGGTAAATAATGCCAATATAGAGCTCAAATTATTATTATTATTATTATTATTATTATTATTATTATTATTATTATTATTATTATTATTATTATTATTCTGACTACTTGTGAGGTATGGCTATGAAGTGTCTACATCAATTTAGTATTAGTATTATTATTGTTTATGTATGGTAGTTACGTCATATGTAGGATGATCGTATTATTTGTGAGGTAAGAACACATAATTAACAGTATATAATTTATTATTACCTGTATATATGATGTATAATCCACTACAATATTGTGCAACACACCATAATATCCAGAATAACGCTAAGTGGAATGAATGACGTGAAGATGTTACAATAAATTGCTGTGAGTGATTGTTCATATAAATCGATGATCATAATAATGCCAGTCTCAACCATGCCGTAAATTACCAATCTTTCCTTCAGCAAGAAGACCCTACCCCTCTAACGCCAGCGCACTTCCTTCAGTGAAAAGGTTTAACCACAACTCCAACTGGGCACAAACCTCTTCTCGGTAAGAACCTGAAAAGGGAGTATATACTGCAGCTATATAGTTACCATCACGTCTGCCAACCCAATGGAAATCCAGTTAATTTCTGTGTTGTATACTTGGTCCTGCTACAGAAAGAAACCCGCCCATGTCACTTGAGGGCAAGAGGATTTATAGAAGTAAGCACAATTTAGTACACCGTTTTCCAGGAGCTAAAAATAAAGCACCGGGCGAGTTGGCCGTGCGTGTAGAGGCGCGCGGCTGTGAGCTTGCATCCGGGAGATAGTAGGTTCGAATCCCACTATCGGCAGCCCTGAAAATGGTTTTCCGTGGTTTCCCATTTTCACACCAGGCAAATGCTGGGGCTGTACCTTAATTAAGGCCACGGCCGCTTCCTTCCAACTCCTAGGCCTTTCCTATCCCCTCGTCGCCATAAGACCTATCTGTGTCGGTGCGACATAAAGCCCCTAGCAAAAAAAAAAAAAAAAAAGCACGTAATCTATCAGGATGTGTGTGAGTTAAGGGCACTAATCAGAGCAGTGTTCTGAGAAATTCTGGTTTGAAAATTTAAGAAATGTGGCCTCAGAAATTAGGCCCCCCTCCATTCAGAGCAGCTATGACTAAAACAGATTTGAACTGTTGAACTGTTGACAGTTTAGTGATAAATCAACGAGGCAGGAGAGACGTGAATTGATCAATTCGCTCCAATCTGAAATATGGGACGTTTTATGAATCAGTATAAAGATAATTACACACCTTGGGAGCATATTATGGGTGACAAACAAATACTAGGATTCAGGGGGAGATGTCCTCTTAAAGTGTACCTATCCAGTATGCCTAACAAATATGGTATAAAAGTAGTAATGATGTGCGATTCCAAAACGTGTTATGGAATACCATACGTTGGTAAACAGCAACGTGACTCACAAGTAGCTGTCCCAATGCAGAATGTTCTACACCTGACTGAGAATATTCAAGAAACTAATAGAAATGTCACCATAGACAATTGGTTCACGTCATGTGAAGTAGCTAAAGAGTTAGCGAGAGTAAACTTGACCCTTGTAGGAACAATGAGAAAGAATAAGGCAGATATTCCTCCGCAGCTAGTTCAAACAAAGGGGATGCCAGTTCCTTCATCAGAATTTGTGTTTGATGAAATATCGGCAATGGTATAATTTGTTTCCAAATTAAACAAGACTGTTATTCTGTCAACAATGCTCTTCCAGCCTGTTGTTTATGATAGAGCAAATAAGTCTGAAATAATAATAATATTTTACTATGATACTAAGGGTGGAGTGGATACAAATGATCATTTGTCATTAGTTTCTAGAAAGACACGAAGATGGCAACTTAGAGATTTTTTTTTTTTTTTTTTTGAAGATGCTGGATACTGCAGGAGTGAATTATTTTGTCATCTTCTGCATCAATAATTAATCTGCATCAAAATAAAAAGAAATGGGTTTCTGAAGTCTTGCACTTTCTTTGCTTGAAGATAATATGGAACTGCGGCTGTCACAAAGAATTCCCATGGAAATTCCTAGTCTCCTCTATGGTGTTCTTGGTTGTCAGGAGCTCACCAGTGAAAATCAAATGGTAAGAGTGGGGCCTGGATGATGTGCTTTCTGCCCTCAGAACAAGGACAAAAAAGGGCAAACAACGTGTGTGATTTGTTCTTGCAGTCTGTGTACAAAATACCGACAAGGAATCTGCAGTGAGCGCAAAGATGACAAAGCCTACACTTTTGTAAGATGGCTAAAATGATCAATGGTGTGCTATTTTGTGTGAATTCATATATGGAAGTTTAAAAACATGTTTCTGCATGTGGTAGAATAGTTATAATTTAAGCAATAAGGAGAGTTTAAAATGTGTTTTCAGCACAAATTTGTTTCTAACAAGGCAACTATATTAACATTACAACACCTGTATATGTGCATAGCCATGGGAAAGACCATTAATGTAACTCTCTAGATGAATGAGAAGAGAAACAACATAAACAAGCCCGTACAGAGATAGTGGGGGACTCGATGATAAGAAATGTTGGACCCGAAGTTGAAGAGCGAATTGCGTACTGCTATCCAGGCATACGAGTGGGTCAATTTGCTGAACATGTAAACAGTGGCAGTAATAAGGAAAATCCTGAAGCCTTGATAGTTGATATTGGCACAAATGACCTTCATAATTTCTCAACACCTAGTGACATAATGGCCAAAACTGATAGGCTTATTACTGCGATAAAAAGGAGGTTTCCAGCGGCAAAGCTTTGTCTCAGTGGCGTTTTATATCGGCATGATGTTGATTATCACTATATAGATGCAGTAAACACCATTCTTGACTGGTTATGCCGAAATGGAAATATCGTTTTTGTCGATGGTAATAGTTGGCTTATAGGTAGTAATTTTAGAAAAGATGGGCTACACCTTAACAGAAAAGGAACCCCTAAGTTTGGTAAACTTCTCAATAGAATATCTAGTAGAATGCTTTCGGGAAACTAATTAAGAAAATGAGGGGGGGGATGCTAATCGTAATCGCAAAAACTTAAGTGATACCAATATAAATAGTCCGTTATTGGACATTATAAATTTTCCAGCTAACTCATTCTTGGTTGCCAGCATTTCGCCCTCGCGTGCTAGGGTGGGCTCATCAGTTGGTACCTAGCACACCTACCAATACGCTGGCTAGTGCATACCGTGGAGGCCACTGCATAGGCTAACTGGAGCCACCGGCAGTGCCAATGCACTAAGAGACTTTGTCTCATTATCAAAAATTGATGCCTGCTTGGCCATCAGATGATATAGATGTTGATTCCCATAGGGAATCTGAAATATCTGTCCTGAATGAGTAAATTTATAATACCAATATAAATGGTCCGTTATTGGACATTATAAATTTGCCAGCTAACTCATTCTTGGTTGCCAGCATTTCGCCCTCGCGTGCTAGGGTGGGCTCATCAGTTGGTACCTAGCACACCTACCAATACGCTGGCTAGTGCATACCGTGGAGGCCACTGCGTAGGCTAACTGGAGCCACCTATGGGAATCAACATCTATATCATCTGATGGCCAAGCAGGCATCAATTTTTGATAATGAGACAAAGTCTCTTAGTGCATTGGCACTGCCGGTGGCTCCAGTTAGCCTACACAGTGGCCTCCACAGTATGCACTAGCCAGCGTATTGGTAGGTGTGCTAGGTACCAACTGATGAGCCCACCCTAGCACGCGAGGGCGAAACGCTGGCAACCAAGAATGAGTTAGCTGGAAAATTTATAATGTCCAATAATGGACCATTTATATGGGTATTATAAATTTACTCATTCAGGACAGATATTTCAGATTCCCTATGGGAATCAACATCTATATCATCTCATGGCCAAGCAGGCATCAATTTTTGATAATGAGACAAAGTCTCTTAGTGCATTGGCACTGCCAGTGGCTCCAGTTAGCCTACGCAGTAGCCTCCACGGTATGCACTAGCCAGCGTATTGGTAGGTGTGCTAGGTACCAACTGATGAGCCCACCCTAGCACGCGAGGGCGAAACGCTGGCAACCAAGAATGAGTTAGCTGGAAAATTTATAATGTCCAATAATGGACCATTTATATTGGTATTATAAATTTACTCATTCAGGACAGATATTTCAGATTCCCTATGGGAATCAACATCTATATCAAAACTTAAGTGATACAGAAAATTATTTAGAAAGTATAACTTATATCAGGAATACAATACAAAATGTAGATAGGGAATCATTTCACAGAGATCAGACACACTGTACTAAGAAAGCACCAAAGACATCAATAAAAAGGTTAGTTGAACACTTTAGAGGATACTATCAAAATGTAAATGGACTTCGAAGCAAAATAACTGAACTTAAAATTTCTTCATGTTTAGCTGACTATGACTTCATGGTATTAACCAAAACAAGCTTAAATGATGAAATTAGTGATGTGGAACTCAGACTCGAAACGTATTCAATTTTCAGATGTGATAGGTCTTCTTTAACAAGTACGAAGGCATCTCATGGGGGGGGGGGTAATCATCTGTATTAACAAGAGGCCTAAACCTACTCTGATACCGTACATTAACACAGTTGAACAGTTGTTTGTGTCCCTCGAATCACTCAATAGATGGGATAAATATTTTGAAAATCTTCTCAGCCTAAAAGGAAAGCTTTCTGTTGAAGTCACGAACAGTCGAGTTCAGGGGAGTAGAACAATGATGGCAATGAATTTGTATGCTGCAGGAAGTGGAGAGGATGGTAAATAAAAAACATTGCATAAAGCAGAAAGAATAGAATAAATTAGACCTGAACTGCTGAAATATAGAGGGAAGGAAGGGATGAAATGGCTTCATAGAGATTACTCTATTTACATGGAATATGAATAAGGTACTGTCTGCCTGGACAAAAGCAGTAATTGCACCTATCTATAAGAAATGGGATGGAAAGGACTGTAAAGCTATTGAGGAATTTCATTGATCAATATACCAGGTAAGGTGTTCATGGACATTTTAAAAAGGAATGTGTGATCAATGTTGGTAAGTAAGTTGGATGAACAAGTGTCAAGTCATTTCTCCTTTGCAGCTTCATCAGGAGGCCAGGTATAAACACTTATTGAGGGACCATCTTCACAGATTTTCTACCTTGATGCAGGAAGTGTAGGATAAGAAGAATGCCAGATAAATACAGGAAAAGGGAAGAAACATAAGGTAAAGTTAAGTACAGATAAGTGCAGAAACAAGCTCATCAGGGGCTGAGAAGAGACAGATGTAAAAGAACTGGGATTGATGAGAGAGCAAATCTATTTGAAGATGGCAGTTTGTGAAGACGTGGAGGTCGTCCTTGTTCTTTTGTGTTTTCATGCTCGTCTTTGCCTCCTATTTCTGTTGCTCCTTCTTCCCACACTGACCTGTCACTGTGTTTGTCCTATAGTGTGTTTCTTTCCTTGTTCCTCTCTCTCTCTCTCTGTATACTGGGTGTCCTTGAATAAGATTCCAGTATTTACAGAGGAGGCAGCACACAACAAACAAAGGAGAAAAGGACCTATAAACATTGGTTGTAAACCCAATATCTTCAGAATTATAGTCTGGTACCAATACTATAAATGGTCACAATATTCTAATAATTTATGCAGGGTCATATGCAACAAAAGACGGAAATACGTTCCTATTTATACATTGGTCGTAAAACTACTAGCGTGTTGTATCATGGTCTTATGATGGTGCACCAGCCCATTTGCATCATCGGGCTAGCACCTAACAATTGTCTTCCATGAGCGATGGATTGGTTGGGGAGGGCCAATACCTTGGCCTGCCTGTTCACCTGACCTTAAGCCTCTACATTTTTTGCTTTGGGGATGTGTAAAGACCATGGTGTGTGCGGTACCCATAAATGTTATGGTTACGCTATGAGAACACGTGTTCAATACTTGTGATGCAATCCAGGACCAGCCAGGGGTATTCCAATAGATGCATGATTCCATGCGATGTAGGATGGCTGCATTGCAATGGACAACAATCACATCAAAGTCATGGTGACCATTGATCGTAGTGGTACCAGACAATAACTCCGAAGGTACTGGGTTTATGACCTATGTTTATAGGACCTTTTTTCCTTCATCTGGTGTGTGCTGCCTCCTCTGTAAATATTGGAACCTTATTCAAGGACGTTCCGTGCGTGACTTAGTCTTGGAAATGCTGATTTTAGTATCATAGTTGTTGCACCTCCTTTCATGTTCCAAGATATTACATTGAATATTCTATTGAATATTACATTGCAGGCTTTCAACACATGATGTATCCACAAAGATGCACACAAAATGCTGTCACTTGCGTACATGGTTTTTATTTACAATTATTTACACGTTACACATCAATAAACCACCATTTTTTACAACTGCTTATCACGAAGAATCAGATGACTAAGACTGCCATCTTGAAACAGTTGACTAATACGGTAGCATGTCAGTATAGGCACAACACGAGTCCACAGAAACAACTCCTGTTATACAATAACTCAACTCCACCATCAAGACTGCCTCCTTATATATGTTGCCTGGCCAGGCTTCTAGAAGGATGTTACACAACACATTTTCTTGCAAATTCTAGAGTGCTCAATAGCATAGTTACAATGTAAGGAAGGTTCTTTAGCTACTTCACATGACGTGAACCAATTGTCTATGGTGACATTTCTATTAGTTTCTTGAATATTCTCAGTCAGGTGTAGAACATTCTGCATTGGGACAGCTACTTCTGAGTCACGTTGCTGTTTACCAACGTATGGTATTCCATAACACGTTTTGAAATCGCACATCATTACTACTTTTATACCATATTTGTTAGGCATACTGGATAGGTACACTTTAAAAGGACATCTCCCCCTGATCCTAGTATTTGTTTGTCACCCATAATATGCTCCCAAGGTGTGTAATTATCTTTATACTGATTCATAAAACGTCCCATATTTCAGATTGGAGCGAATTGATCAATTCACATCTCTCCTGCCTCGTTGATTTAGCACTAAACTGTTAACAGTTCAAGAGTTCAAATCTGTTTTAGTCATAGCTGCTCTGAATGGAGGGGGCCTAATTTCTGAGGCCACATTTCTTAAATTTTCAAACCAGAATTTCTCAGAACACCGCTCTGATTAGTGCCCTTAACTCACACACATCCTGATAGATTATGTGGCTTTATTTTTAGCTCCTGGAGAATGATGTACCAAATTGTGCTTACTTCTATAAATCCTCTTGCCCTCAAGTGACATGGGCGGGTTTCTTTCTGTAGCAGGACCAAGTATACAACATAGAAATTAACTGGATTTCCATTGGGTTGGCAGACGTGATGGTAACTATATAGCTGCAGTATATAGTCTCTTATCCATCTCTTCCAGAAGCCTTCAGTGGCTTGTTGCTGGAGTCTATACTCCCTTTTCAGGTTCTTACCGAGAAGAGGTTTGTGCCCAGTTGGAGTTGTGGTTAAACCCTTTCACTGAAGGAAGTGCGCTGGCGTTAGAGAGGTAGTGTCTTCTTGCTGAAGGAAAGATTGGTAATTTATGGCACCTTCAATACCAAGTAGTATGGTGAATAAGGTTCCTTGATCCACCTGTCTGTGCCCTAAAATCTTTCTTGCACAGTGTTTTATGGTACCAATCATAAGCTTGCACAATCCTCCCCACCAAGCCATCCAGGATGAAATTAATTTCCAGCGAATGCCATTTTGAGAGAAATATTATGAAATATCTGTGCACTGCAGAAATGAACAAATTTCCTGTAGTTCTCTGTTAGTGGCATGAAATGTAGTGGCACTGTGTGAGGACATGTCTGAAGAAAGCTCTAATTTTACAGCTCTTGTAGTGGCACAGGTAAACAACAACATGTACCTCTTCTGGGTGGTGTTATCCAAATGCATGAACAGTGGGACAGCGAACCAATCCAGTGACTGAGAAGGGCGTTGAATTTTGTAAGTAATCAGTGGGTAGAAGAGCTTCAATTTCCTGTCCTGGATGGTTGTGTATCAAATTACATGTTAGACACAATCTCAACACTTTCTTAATGATCTGTCGTCCTTGAAGAATCCAAAACTGAGTTTTTAGTTCCCACAGAACCATTGACAATCCTAAATGGTGAAACCTTATGTGAGTTTGAATCAGTAACCGTGTGAAATGATGCTGACTGTCAAGGAGTATTGGTTGTTTCCCATTATAGGACAGTGCTGAAAACTGCAAGCAACCACCAAGACGAATGAGATTATCTTGAAGAAATGGATTGAAGGATACACTCTTAGACAAGTTTGGGAGAGGTAAATTGTTATGTAAACTGTTGTATACTAGAGTGAAGCTTTCACGTTATGTACTGTTCAGCTAACTTCTATTTCCAAATCTGTTAGCTCCCTGTTTTGTTTGTCATAAGAGTGAAGATTCTTCACTAAGCAAAGGATCCATCCTACTATGCAAAGAAGCATATTGTTGTTGATGATGATGATGATGATGATGGTGGTGGTGGTGGTGGTGGTGCTTGTTGTTTAAAGGGGCCTAACATTTAGGACATCGACCCCTAATGGTACGAAATGAGATGAAATGTAATGACAAAGTAAAAGTAGAAAATCCTCCACTGACCAGAAATCAAAATGTGAGAACGAAGAATGAATGGATGGATATGAATTTAAAACAATCAGTGGATCCGTCCCACAGCACCTCACATTCACAGAAACTGATGTAAAACAATAGTATTACTGGCCAAGGGACTGCTTCTAAAGCACAATACTGAATCGATGATGCTTGCAGTCTAAAGGGGTCGAAAATCCGAGTCATCGGCCCCTCATAATGGTACTTATTGCAAGGAAAGTAGAACCATGGTATTTGTCATGGTGCGGTACTAATGAAAAGTAGCATAGAGTTGCAGTGTTCCACACATTATGGTACTACTCACAGGTAATGAAATTCGCACATGTAATACAGACCTATGGTGTTTTGCACATTGCAGCGCTATTTACAGGCAACGCAAACCTATGGTGTTCATCACATAAGTGTACTAACCACAGGGACTCGTACTATCCCTGGTGTTCCTCATATAGTGGGTACTAATCATAGGCAAGCCAGAACCATGGTTGCTCACCCATGGTGTTGGTCTTATAGTGGTACTAATCACAGGTACTGTAAAACCCAACAATGCACTCTAAGTGGGGGGCTGACCGCATGGTCCTCCTGCGTGCTACTAATCACAAACCTATTTGGTATCTAACATAGTGGTACTACGCACAAGTAAAAGTGACCCATGGTATTCCCCGTGTGGTGGTACTAATCATAAGTAGTTTCATGGTTCTAATACAATCATCCCTCTTATGACAGGCAGAGGATACCATGGGTGTATTCTTCGTCTGCATCCCCCACCAACAGGGGGTTGAGTGTTTGGTCCATGAGAGATATTTTATTTCCCTCAAGTCTGCTGGCAAGCCGGTTAGGACCCCCCTGTCCGCCACCTGAGATGCACCACGTGGGAGTATCACCTCTCCCCCTGCTATACCAGTGTAGTAGGTTCATGGGAAGCATATCGTAAGAGCTATATTTGTCAAAGGTTATTAGACGTTCATGAGTAGTTACTACCAACGTCTGATGAGGTTTCTTTTCTTCTGGAAGTGATACAGCATCAGTGTAAAGTTTCACAGGCCAGCAGTTTACTAAGCCATCTAGGTCAATGCCACCAACTCTTCTCAGCGTTTTGATCCAGTGCTTGAAATCCACAGGATTGTCTGTCCCTGGACAATGAAGCCACTGAGATGGTGAAGTGAATTCTAGGATTTCTGTTACACGACTGCAGATGAAAGTTTTCACTCCCTTAAGCCTGCTGAAGCTGCTAGAAGTAATAAGAGTGGAAGAGTGACCCTTTCAATAGGGGCCAATTTCGCACAACTGCATACCAGTTGCGATAGTATTGCCTGTTTTTAACCGGATGCAGACAGCTGCAACATATACATTTTTGGAAGCGTCGCAGAATACATAAATGGTAAAATTATCTTTATTGTAAGCTCTTACACATTGTGGAGTGTAGATGTCAGATATGTGTTCAAGATTTGAACATCACTCTGACCACTTGTAACCTACATCAAGAGACAGCGTTTCATGTCAGTCAATACCATGTGACCAGGTTTCTTGGAACAACATTTTTCCCTTTATAGTCACTAGTGAAAAGAGTCCAAGAGGATCATAGAGTCTTAAAGTTACTTGTAGAATGTGATGCTTTGTCGCAGGATATTCCAGAGACTTCTAAAAACATAATTAGTAAAAATGTGAAGTATGTCAGAATCAGTATTCCAGTTAACACCAGGTATTTGTGTTTCAGTTTGTACTAGTAGACTTTCAGATTGCCACAGAAGTAGGAGTGTAGACAAGTTGGTGAACCATCCAGACAAGGGTAGGTAATTTAGCTGACACAGTATTGCGCTGAGTTCTGCATCATCAGTTGAAGATACTGTGGTGTCATCCATCTATGTACAGCAGTCAATCAGTGCAGTTTCAATAGGAAAATCATTAGTATGTTTTACAGCCAGTTCTTGCAGTGTTGATGGAGGATAGAAGGGGCTACAAATGAGTCCAAAAGGAATTCTTGTGAAACGGTGAGTTATTTCTTCATCAGGAACATGAAGGACGGCATTGTCACCAAGTACAACATGAAACCATAAAAAATTTGTCAAGTCTCTGTCTGTTGGGTCCAGAGAAATTTGTAGAAATGCCTGTCTAATATCACTTATGGTAGCATACTGAAAAAGTTTAAAGTGAAGTAGAACGCTCAATACAACTGGAACAAGGTTAGGTCATGTTTCTAAGGTACTGTTGAGTGATGGAGAATGTTTTTCATGGGATGAAACATCAAATACAATTCTACACTTGATGGTCCTTTGCTTTACCTTATTAACTGCATGGTGTGGCAGGTAATAAGCAGAGTTTACTTGACTTCCAGATTGTACTATCTCCACCTGTTCCTGAGTGATGCAATCGAGCATCTTCCCCCTGCGCATTTTTGCCTGGTCTTCATCACGTTGCAATCTTTTTATCAAAGTTTGAAATTCTGTGTCATTGCCCGATATGCGATTCCCTTTCAGAAGTGAAACAACCCTTCGCCCATTTTCTATAAGACGAGTATTGTAAAGATTGAATTCCAGATTTTGGCACCAAAAAAATTAGCAGAATAGCTCAGTATTAAAGGAAACACAAGTCATAGCATCCACTCACAGTCATATTAATTCATTAATTCATTCAAAACATTGTACATAATGATATCACACTTGCACAAACAACAAACAGAGAGTCAAGGAAGTTATAGTTTCTCAATCTTCCACACTCCTATCTCTTCCTTGGTATCTCCCATTACCCAAACATTATTAACTCCTAGCACATCTATTTGCTGATTCAAGGGAGTTCTGTTTTTTTTCATAAGCCCCATTAATATTGATAAATCCCATTGAATTCCATTTTATTTGCCAAGTTGTTTTGAAGTAGTCCTTGGCCTCACTAATGGAAATGGAACTCCATCACTCCCAGTGGTCCAAGGCTTGTTTAACCCTGACAGTAACACCATACGTTTTTCTGACGTGTTGTGCGAATGAATGCCATCTATTCCTCTTAAGGAGTGGAGACTTATGCCCTCCACCACCTCTATTCCTTGTTCATTCCATCTGGTAACTTTAATGTAACTTTAAATAATAGGCTTTGAGTGACACGTCTTCGAAACGTGTGGTGTAACTAAAGCAGTACTTATAGACGTGTTACTGTCAGGGTTAAAGTTTTCTAAGTATGTTCAGCATACTTTCTGTGAAGTAGAATGCTACTCTACTTATCAGTGAGAATTCTCCTGTAATGGGTTAGGGATCACTGCTGGACTGTATAGTCCTAGTCAGGTAAGCACAAGTATGCCCACTCCTGCTCCATAATGGCTACAGTCTGTCTCACCATATTTGAGAGTCGAAGAAAACAACTGCAAGCACGTGTATTCTGAAATACTACCTGTTCCAAAATATTTCCCTTTCGCCCATTACACTGTTTCGCCTGAGCAATAATACTCATTATTAAGATTATTTTTAAATCACAAAGGAGTGAAAACAATTCGGTTTTCCAATGTAAGGTTTGTAGTAGAGAGACTGAAGGTAAGGCCAACCTAACATTTAGTCATATATAAATATCATGCCAGTCAAATAAATATCATGCCAGTCAAAATTCACCCTATTAGGTATACAAACTCATTGAAATAACAGCTGCCTGTTTAAACAGAAACATAATATATACAACAACAAATCCAAAAAAGAAAATTGATCATGCATTCATGGGTAGCAATAAGACTCACAGTTTACTCGCTGTCCTGCAGTTGTTGTACTCCTTCCATGTCAGTGTTGTCATCAGCCAAGTTGATAACAAACCGTTCAAGGACTTCCTCCGCAATGCCATCCAGCTTCCACATATTAGCTTCCTCCACACTGATAGCATGTTGAATACACAATTTCCAGCGGTCAGCAGTGACAGTATCAAGTCCTAGAATCAATAATTCTCACACTTCCTTAATGGTGAAATTTACATAATTTCGAGCCACATGCCCCTTAACTGGCACCATACAAGCTCTATTGGGTTTAAGGAGCAATGATACGGAGGTAATCTTAATACGTGTCGTCCCGACTCCTCTGGTGCCTTGTCAACTCAATACTCATTACTCATTATTAAGATTATTTTTAAATCACAAAGGAGTGAAAACAATTCGGTTTTCCAATGTAAGGTTTGTAGTAGAGAGACTGAAGGTAAGGCCAACCTAACATTTAGTCATATATAAATATCATGCCAGTATATTAATTATTAGTGCCAGTACAGTAAAACCTCAATTATCCGTTCTAATGCCCAGGAAGGGGTAAACAGTTAATAAAAAAGATGGATAATCCATACTATTAATTTTAATGGACTTTAAAGTACATAAAACACATACCGTATAACCTTAAAATGCAGTGCATTGAACTCTCTTTGAAACCAAAATGTAGTCAAAGCTACAACAATACATACTAAATATTCACCTAAATTGCCAGCAGACCATAAATAATTAATTTACCTGGTGTCATTTAAGCTGCTTTAAAAAAATCTGTTACTTTTCTTTGCATTCTCCTATAACTTATTTTCTTCTTTATGTCCATTCTGAGCTTTCTAATTACAAGAAAGTCTGAAAAATCTGTATCGTACTCTTGCTCCAAGAATTCCATTAACGTTTCAGCCGACTCTAGTGTGGTCTGAAGCAGTACATGATTGTGACGCACTCTTCTTCCCCATCCCCCTCACTTTCACTTGTCACTTTGCAGTTGACTGCTGAGTTCCCATTCACGCTTTTATTTACTATTTTGTCATCAGTTAAAATGTGATGCCCAGGCAATACATCATCAGTATGAAGCCACACCTCAATGTTACTTTCATCCACTTCTCCAAAATGAATGTTATTTTCAATAGTCTTCAGAATATCTTTGATCATCAATCCCTCATTTTCATCTTCATCAGTGAACCCATGAAAATCATCAGCGAGCTCTTCGACATCAGCATACAGTTTTCTCCACGATCGAGTGATGTTCTGAGTGGTTACTAGATCCCATGATTTCTGGGCAAGATAAAGCGCTTCTTTAAGATTGAGTTTTTTCCAGAACTCAACCATCAATGTTTCTTTGGAAAGTAAGAGGCTTAGCAATTCCTGCTTATAATGCGCCTTAAAGGTTGCGATGACACCTTGGTCCATTGGCTGAATTAATGAAGTTACATTAGGTGGCAAATAGGAAGCAAACATGTTTCCATCCTCTGATCTCAACTCTGTATCAACAGGGTGAGAGGGTGCATTATTAAGAAAAAGGGCGGCCTTTAATGGCAAGCCTTTGGATGCCAAGAAATCTCAAACCCGCGGAGCAAACTTATTATGGAACCAAGTCCTGAAAATATTGCATGCCATCCATGCAGATTTGTTATGACAATAATCTACTGGGATATATTTCATCAATGTTCCTTTGAAAGAACGCAGATTTTTTACTTTACCAAGAACAGCTAATTTTAATTTATGGTCACCACTAGCGTTCGCAAAGCACAAGATGGTAACGCACTCTTTACTAGACTTGTGACCAGGAGCTGATTTCTCTTCAGCAGCTGCTAGTGTTTTACTGGGTAAGCACTTCCAATAAGCACTTCCAATAAAGTCCAGTTTCATCGGCATTGTACTCTTGACTTGGAACAAAATTGTATCTCTCAATTATGCGCTTAAACTCGTATCTAAAGTTTTCTGCTGCACTGCTGTCACCACTTAGTTTTTCTCCTTCGATGTTTAATTCTCGAATGCCATGTCTGTCCTTAAATCTCTGTAGTCAACCACTGGACATTGGTGAGGACCCTTAGAGCCCCATCTTTTCGTGAAAAATTTGTGCCTGCCTTGTTATCATAGGACCACCGATAGGTACACCTTCGCCTGTCTTTTGCTGAAACCACATGAATAACGCAGCATCCAGTTCTTTTAAAGATCATGCTTTCATTGTTTTTCTTTTAGCAAATTCATGCGAACTGTCAGATCTCGCCGCGAACTGCAACACTTCGTCTTTATTCTTGATTAGGTCCTGCACTGTTGTCACACCCACACCGAACTCTGATACTAAATTTGAGACTAGTTCACCTTTCTCGATTATATTAACTTTATTTTGCATGGTTAAAACTACACGTTTTCTTTTTACTGCAGATTTCGATCTCAACATTTTTCGCCTCTTAGAACAGAAAATAAATGTTCAGCTTTATCAGTCACTCTCACATTCCCTTACTTTGCACTACAGTACAGAATGTAGCCTACCTATCTACTAATAGCGAAGGTTGACTATGACGGACCGTTAGGCTGGTTTCCGTTTCCTGTGCACTGTGAAAAATATACGATGCAGTAGCCTGTGGTGAAAATATTTAACCTTGACAGAGAATGATATGAAAGATCTACGTACGGTACTCGGAGATGTTACACGCTACCAGATACGTTGTAGGTATCATTCTGAAGTAGAAATGACTAGCATACCGTACTTTACGCTCCGTGGGCTGGGAGAGGGCACATTACAGTACATTATTCGTCCACAATGGAATGGATAATAAAGTTTGTGACTGTTGAATTTAAATAGCATCCCTTTTCTTTCGTGACAGTTAAAAGTTAAATAATTTTACACAACATAAAATTACGTAGTAAAAAAAATGTATGAAGTCATGTCTCCAATGCCGATTGCCGGTCTATGCGCATGTACCTACAGTAGTTACTGTACGTTGTGATCGTGGACTCAGGAGTCGGAGAGTCAATGTACAGTAGCTCCAAAACAGAATACTGTATCAAGATACCTTGATATCAAGAGCCAGGATGAGTGGCTCAGATTGTTGAGGCGATGGCCTTATGACCCCAACTTGGCACGTTCAATCCTAGCTCAGTACAGTGGTATCTGAAGGTGCTCAAATACGTTAGCCTTGTGTCGGTAGATTTACTGGCACATAAAAGAATTCCTGCGAGACAAAATTTTGGCACCTGGGCATGATGGCGGCGAGTGAGAGTAACTGTGTGTTTTTCCTCTGTGTTCTTTTAGGAGTTTTAGTGTCAAAACAAGTAGTGTGCGCAAAAGAATATAGTGATGTTCATCTAGATGATCCAGCCAGTGATTCCATGTGTTGTGAAATGCTTGGAAGTAAGTCTGTACAATATAAATGGCTTTGTTTTTATTCCACGTGCTACGGCAGCTGCTGGCGTACCCAAGCCTCCCTTGCCGGAAATATACGACTTGCCGTCTCAAGATTTAATATACCTCAGATTGGAAACTGGTTGACTGCCGTTCGTGAGTTTCATTTTCCTTCACTGCCGACTGCAAACCTCCCTTGCATTCTTGTAGCACCAGCTTCGATTCCAGCCTCCAGTAAATTATCTCGGTTTTCTACTCGGTCTACTTTAAGTTTGTTGTTGACATTCCTACTGTTAGCTGGTGATGTGGAGATAAACCTGGGACCCGCGGCGGATACTGCGATCTCAATTTACCATCAGAATGTCTGTTCTCTTAAAAACAAAATTACTGACTGTGAGCTCTACCTAGAAGAACTATCTTCTTTCGATATTGTCGCCTTCTCTGAAAGTTGGTTAACTGACTTTGTTTCAGATATGGAAATCCCTCTTTCCAAAGAGTTTTCCATTTTCAGAATGGACCGTGGATCTCGGGGCGGGGGAGTTCTCATGGCCGTTAAATCCAAATGGCACGCTAACCAACGTACTGATTTAAGTAGTGACTGTGAAGCCATTTGGGTAGAAGTGAAATTTCAGCATTCCAAATATCTATTTGCTTGTTTTTACAGACCTCCTCGATCAACCCTCAATTATTCTGAAAATTTTCTCTCTTCTGTAATGAAAGCCATTAATCTGAATCCTAATGTAATTATACTAGGCGACTTTAACCTCTCTATTTCTTGGAATTCCCCTGCCCATGGTGTCCCTTCTAATAGCCTTGACAAGTGGTATCTCGACCATTATATTATGGGCCTAGGCCTCCAACAGTATGTCCTGGAGAACACCTGCGGGGATAGTCTTCTTGACTACCTGCTCTGCTCCGTTGAGCCTTCAGTTATTTCTGTGGGACGAAATATTTTTAAATCGAACCACAAGTCTGTAGAGGCAACATTCTCTGTTGCCCCTCCCCGCCCCCCGAAATGTCATCGACCCTTTACCAGGAACTGTGTACCCTTGTGGCGAAAGGTGGATTGACAGGCTGTCAGTCACACCCTCTCTCTTCTACCCTGGCACTTGCTGCAAGTGGGTGAAGTGCAAGAAGCAGTGGACCTGTTCTATGACTGGACTCGCGCTGTGATCCGTGACCTTGTTCCCACTCGTAAAACATCCACCAGATGCCCACCTTGGAAAAAAAGTGACACCAAAATTGCAGAAATTAATAAAACAAAAGCCTGGAAAGACTGGAAAAGGTCATCTTCTGAAGCCAGCTATAAAACTTTTTCTGACCTTCGCAAACACCATAAACAGCTTCTAAAACGGGATTACCAGGACTACATAAACTCTGCCTGCCTAGAAGTGAGAAGTAATAGCAAAAGATTCTGGTCTCTGATAAACAGCAGGAAAAATACAAAGCGTGTGCCAGACACAGTGATTTGGGGTGATAATTTAGCCAGTGGTAGTAATAGACCGGAAATTTTCAACGATTACTTTGCGTCTAATTTTGTTGCACCTGTTCAGTTCCCAGATTTTCCGTGTATTGATTCTGTTCCTTCTCATAGTCTCAGTAATCTTTCCACCTCTGAGTCAGAAGTCTATTCTTTACTTTCCTCCCTGCCAGAAAATAAACCTACTGGTCCAGATGGTCTCAGTCCTGTCTTCCTGAAGAATACCGCTACGACTCTTGCCCATCCTATTGCTGTTATATTTAACCATTGCTTCTTAGCCGGCTACTTTCCTGACGACTGGAAAATCGCTAACATCACTCCGGTTTTTAAAAGTAGAAAGAGGTCTGATGTCAGAAACTATCGTCCAATTTCTATATTACCCACTCTGTCACTCATCTGTGAAAAGGATTATCCACCAGCGTCTTCTTTCTTTCACACTTCCTTATATATCGTCCCAGCAGCATGGTTTTCTTCCTGGTAGCTCCTGCCTAACTAATCTGGCTGTTCTTCTCCATCGTGCAACCTCTGCTCTTAACGCCGGTTCTCAACTGGACGTGTGCTACATTGATATTGCAAAGGCTTTTGATACCGTAGACCACGCACTTCTTTCCTATAAACTCTCAGAACATTTTAATATCCATGGTCGCTTCCTAACTCTCCTGCAGAGCTTCCTCAATACCAGAACTCAGCGTGTGGTTCTTGATGGGTTCAGTTCGACTCTTGTTATGGTACATTCTGGCATCCCACAGGGCAGTGTCCTAGGTCCGCTTCTTTTTGTCTTATTTATTGATGATCTCATTAATTCTATATCCTCCGTTTCTTGTGAAATTCTACTATTTGCAGATGACTGTAAAATATTCAAACAAATCGATTCTTTACCAGACGTAAACTCCTTACAGAGTGGGCTTAATTAACTCTCTGAATGGTGCTCCACATGGCGTCTTAAGCCTAATCCTGCCAAGTGTTCCTCTATTTCGATCACGCTTCGTAAATCCCCTATTCTCAGTAAATACTCCCTCCTCGGTAACCCGTTCCCAACTCAAACAGAACAAAATGACTTAGGAGTGATGTTTGACAGTAAATTGTTATTTGTCCCCATATACAAAAGATAACCGCACGAGCAATGTCACTTCTCGGTTTGTTGTATAGATTTTCTGACATCACCGATATCCATGCCCTCTGAGCCTACTATGTATCTTGCATCCTACCAATTATTGAATTCACGTCTCCCATTTGGTCTACCTCTTCACCCACTAATCTGAATCATATTGACCGCGTGCAGTCATTCTTCTGTGCCATTGTTAGAGCCAGAGTATCTGATTGTCGAAACTTGAGCAGTTATCAGATACTAGATAAGTTAAACCTTGACCCGTTATCTAGTCGCAGGAAAGTAGCCGACATTAGATTCCTATATAACGCTGTTAACGGTTTATTTCATTCTCCCGAACCTGCATCCTTCTTTTCCTTACATGTTCCAACTCGCAAAACCAGGATTAATCCGCCCCTTCATATTCCGTCCACCTCTCTCTCGTTCAAAGAAGTTTATTTATCCGCATACCAACCCTCCTTAACTCTTTATCTTCTGACAGGAACTTGGACGTTTTTTCTTTGTATGCCTCCTTTAATCGATTCTTCCTTAACTTTACCTAGTTCATTTTCTTCATATTCCTTTTTTCTCTTCTTATTGCTGTTCTCACTTTTGTACATAATATAATATTTATTTATTTATTTATTTATTTATTTATTTATTTATTTATTTATTTATTTATTTATTTATTTATTTATTTTTACTGTACTATACTGTTACTTAAGTCTTATATCTGTATTTATCTTACTGTGCCTAGCTATAAGTTCTTCTCTTCGTTTTACGTTCAATCTTCAATTTTTCTCGTTGTTTCTTTAGCCTTTATGTTTTGTTGTTATTTGTTGTGTCTCTACAGTTATTTTGTTAGTTTTTAATTTTTTCCTCTATTTTTATCATTAGATGTTTTTCTGTCATTGTTCTTCCACTTATTTTTTACGTTTGCCTTGTGCTACTCTATTGTAAATATGTTTTTCATTGCGGAACTCTGTAATTTGGCTTCTCGCTCTTTTGGTTTCCCAAATAAATAAATAAATAAAATAAATCTCCAAAAACCGTCAAAGTGGTTAGTGGGACGTAAAACCAATAACATTATTATAATTGTTATTATTATCATTACTGACATCAAGAGTACGCTCATTCAGTTTTGGAACGCCTGCACATTGCCTTTAAAAAATGAAGATTTTTTCGATTTTTTGGGGGGTGGATGATCCACAGAACGGCTAATCGAGGGACAGATAATCAAGGTTTTACTGTAGTTCAACTTTAATGCACTGTGGATAATAGGAAATTCCTTTCATGTCTAGCCAGCTCTGTACGTTCACCTTTCTCCAAGACTGACTTGTTCGTAATTCTCTCAACTTTAACAGAGTTATAGGAAGCATTGTCTAAAACAATCACAGCATTGCTTTCTAGGCGGGGAAGAATATTTCAATGAACCATTTCTCGAATACTTTTCCATCCATTTCCTTATGATAATCCTTTGTAGAATTTAATTTGGACATTAACAATCCCCCTTTCACAAAACCGTTTACATTTCCTATGTGGAGAACAATAAGCCATATACCCTTGCCGGAGGGAGATTTCAACCCACTCGATAATCCCCTAAGAAATCCACCTTTGCTAGATTTTACAGTTTGATATTTTCAAATGTTTGTAGTAGTGTGCCCTGCATTTACCCACATTTCATCAAGGAAATAAATAGGTCTATCCTCTTCACAAAATTTCCTAATCTGATGTAAATACTTTATCCTCCACAACACTATTTTATCCTTTTCAATAAGCGCCCATTGGCAATTTCAAGACACATAAGTGTAGTTCATAATTTTTAAAAGTTGCACGAGAAAAAAATTTAGGTAATAAATCGTCACTATTAACTGAAGCTAATATTTTATTCAGAGTTGGTATTTCATTTCTTAAAAAAAAGTAGTGATTTTTTATGGATAGCGTCTTTTGTAAGCCTGTGGTATTTTTCACGTAGCTTTGTTGCTTTACATGTTTTCTTAGGAGTAACCAGTTTCCCATCAACCTTAAGTTCTTTCCTAGCATGGTAAATGCTTGCCTAGGAAATACCTCTTATATCGGCCACTGCACATGTTACTTCATCCAGAGTACTTCCAGAATTTTCTTCACAAAATTTGGAAAACACATTTAACACGCACATCTTCTCACTACTCGTTAGTGGTTTCCTTTTTTATGTTTAATCACAGGCTGGCCTGGTTCACACATGGTTTACAATTACGGCACTACATCACATACACACATATACTGGATGGACGTTTACACTTCCAACTAATTAAACAGTATACTTGATAAATGTTGTGTATTATTTTTATTCACAATAAACTTAGAACAAGCAAGCAAAGTGGAAATGTGCTTTGGATAAGAACTCACTGAGCTACCGGGCTGAAGGAAGGAACATGTTTGCAAAACGGATCGCCGTTTCCCGCAAACTCTTCCGTCACTTGACTTACCTCCCTATGTCTAGGAGACATAACATATCTCTATATACTTGTGCGAAGAATAAGGAATACTCAAAGTATGTTGCTAATAATAAGCAAGAGCATCATATGTTACATTTCTTCTGAACTATGTAAGTTGAGCAACGTTAATTTTTGTACATTTGATAATATAGGGAGTGCGTTACTAAAACCAAACCTAGCAAATGTTGTATACTTCGACTCTCAAATGTGGTGAGACAGAATGTAGTATCCCGACTCTCAGGACCACTTACTAGGCAATTCAGCAATTGCCCATAGCTCATGAACTAGCAGTGACTACAGTAACCCACACTATGAATCAAGCTGCATTGTAAATATAAATGTAGGCATTGCTGAGTTATGTTCTAGAAATATGTGTGTTATTTCCTGTCTTTTGTAGTGTTCCATATAATACACATGTGTCATGAAAAACATTTGCTTTGATGAACAAAAGTATTTGCAACATGCCTTTTAAGCTGGTGTCAAAGCAGCCTTCTTACCAACGGCATAAAATATCTTTAGCCTTTACTAGTCCAGATTCAAGGCATACCTGACATTGAGGTCCGTTGTTACCAGTCCAACATCAATCGTCACTCGTCATTTACTTTGACAGCTGTTGCTGATCTATCAGTTGAGCTAGTGACCTCAGTTTTTGATTGAGTAAACTTTGCAGGTCTCCCAGAGCAATTTTAGGAGTAAAAAGGAACATGTTTCATTATTTCCATGGAAATAATACACAGTCGAATTACATGATTATGACCACCTGCTATAAGTGCCATATGTGTATGGTGAAGTGGTTGTGCACAATGCACTTCCAGCTGTCATGGGTAAGGGAAGCAATTTAAACGAGCTGCAAAAAGGGATGATCATTGGCTTGGGCCAAGGGGAGCAGCATTTCTAAAACAGCTCCGGTGAACATCGACAGGTGAACATCGACTATGACAGTACATGAAGGTCAACTGACAGGCAACAGTGGAACAGCTGACCATCCAATTTAACCAGGGGCATGCAGACACATTTTTACTGTAACAGTTCAGTGAACACTTCTGCGAATGGAGCGACAAAAACAATTAGAATTTTCTTGACAGTGTGGTAACTGGACCACTGCAGATTGACAACGGGTAGCTCCCTGGATTTCAGTTGCATAGAACGGCAAGAAATATTGGAGAGCCAATGTCGTGCAACCATTTCTGGATGAACATAAGGCGATGGAGCCAGCATTATAGTCTAGGGTATGTTCTAATGGTATTCTCCAGGTCCCATCATCCGAGTGGAAGGCACTCTTGAGCAATTTGGTGATGAATACATCCTCGGCAATCACATACACCCATACATGATGATTGTCTTTCCAGCATAATAATGTGCTTTGCCATATGAATAGAATTGTCTGCATGTGGCTGAAAGAGCACAATCAAGATTTCAAAGTTCTTTCCTGGCCCCTAAACAGCCCTGATCTTAATCTAATGTAACATCTGTGGGACCACCTTGGTCACATGTTTGCTTTCTGTCCCTTAGATATGCTTTCTTCTCCACAACACTATTTCATCCTTTTCAATAAGCGCCCACTGGCGATTGTGAGACACATATGTGAAGTTCATAATTTTTAAAAGTTGCATGAGAAAAGTTAGGTAAAAAATCATCACTATTAACTGAAGCTAACATTTTATTCAGAGCTGGTACTTCATTTCTTAAAAAGAAGTCTTGGGACGCATTGCAGACAGCATGTTTCCAGACGGTGACTCGAGACTCTCGAAACTGATGTCACAGTCTCGAGATCGGTTCACCTGTGCTGCGATCTGTGCAATGTCCCAGTAACTATGAATGTAAGGTTGATAGTATACCATCATCAGTTATTGCTTAAAGTAACGGTCTCATATGGAAATGTATGTGCCGATAAATTTTGCCAAAAGCCTGGAAAAGTAGCGCATGTTCAACGATGAGCCCCCTAATACCATTAACAAAAGTGAAAACAGAATTTCAGTGTCTTAAACGGTTCACAAGTTAAGTGAGGTGAACATCTTAGCCTAATAACCCTGTACAATTTAACTTGTGAAAATTTGAATTTATAATTCCACCTTTACAATACTGTAATTGTCTTTATTAAAAAGACTACATTAGATTATACTCGTGATTCATGTTTCGTCCTCTTATGGGACATCTTCAGTCACAAATACAAAACATTAAAAATAAGGTGAAAACACATTGAAATAAATAATAAAAAAGTCTTTGTATCCTGTGATGGCGTATTCTCAATCTTCAATGTTAAAATGGTATGGCATGAGCATGATATGAAGCATGAAGTTCAGTTAAAATCACAGATTAAATTGTTGTTAGAAACAATGAATTGTCCAATTACAAAACAACGTGAGTGGCTGTGCGAATAAAATTATATGCATATTGTACATAAAACAGTGTGGTGGCAATGCCACATTAAAATAGCTTTCTTGATTAGAAGGTGGAGTTATATTGATGATGCAAGTTGAACTTAATTATATGTTGACAATAGGGGCCTAAAAAAGAAAAAAAAAATGTGAATTAACTAAAGAATAAATTCAATTAAAATGTGAACTAAGTACCCATCCGGTCACTCACCTCCTTCCCCGTCCTACGTCAACCACTCCACCTCAAGTACTAAAGCTAACTGAGTGACGTCCTCGAAGGTCGTCGAGGACTGACTGTGAGGGCAGGTTGGGGGAAGTTTGATACAAGGGGAGAGGCGTAAGGTAAAGTATTACTCACGCGCCTTCGTGAAAAGAATTTATTGATTAACTCCTCGAGAAGTATATTGATTTCCTCCAATATCTCATGAAGATTATAAATCGGGTTGCATTTTTGATCAATATTTATAAAAATGTTTTCTAAAATATTCAATAGATTTCCTTTCTTACATAAATGGAGAATTTGAATGTATGATTGGTATCGTCCATATGAGAACCGAATGCTGAGAATCTGCCGTACTTTGACGCATTAACATGTTCATTATACCGTACGTTAAAATTGTGGCCTTTCTGTCCAATATAACTGGCGGAACACTGCTGGCACTTTAATTTGTAAACACCTGATTTCTGAAATTTGCTATTGCCATTATTGATAACGTGCTGATTAACGAAAAGATGAGCGTTGTTTTGGTTGTTTAAAAATAAACTTTCATATTAAATTTCTTGAAAACATTCGTGATTTTGTATATTTTACTGTGACTATAGGTGAAAAGGGCGTAACTATCTTCTTTCTTTCTGGTATCCTTGGTTAATGTGGAAAATGATTTCTTCTCAATTTTGCTAATAATTTTATCTACAAATCGCCTGTTGAAACCGTTGCTTTTTGCTATAAAATAAATAGAATCCAACTCATTTTTACGATCTACTTCTGACATGGGTATATTATAAGCTCTGTAAATTATACTGTAAAAGGAGGCCCTCTTAAGTGCTGCCGGGTGTACGGAATTTTGTCTAATTATGTTCGCCGTTTGAGTGGGTTTTCTAAATATTTTAGACTTAAGTTTATTAGAATCATTAATAATTGTAATGTCAAGAAAATTTAATGATTTATTACTTTCACTTTTGAAAGAAAATTTAATCTGTGAATCCATATTGTTTAATTGTTCTAATACCCCCTCTCCAATAGTAATGCTATGATCAATTATTGTAAACGTATCATCTACGTATCTCAACCAGCTTATTATTCCTTTAATGTTCTTGATTTTATTATTTTCAAGAAAATCCATATAAATTTCCGCCATAAATCCCAAAGACCTTCTGTTTATATATTTGGCCGTTAAAGGCAAAGTAATTATTAGCGGTGACGAACTCCAAAGTATAATAAAATAAGCTATCTCTTGCTACTCACATTACTGTACTTAAGTAGATTATTCTTTACAAGATTTATTGCTTTTGATACTGGAATATTTGAGAACGTATTTTTGACGTCAACTGAATACTTCTTATGGTTCGATTGCATATTTAAATCTTTAATACTATCGCGAAATTCTTTGGAATTCTTAATAGACCTGTTACCCTCAAATCTATAATTTTTTTTTTTTAATTGTATATAAATCTAGATGTCTTATATATAGGGCTATTTCTGAAATTAATGATGGGTCTTATAGATATATTCTCCTTATGCACCTTTGGTAGTGCCCTAGCCGTCGGAATACCCAGGTTCATATTAATAAGTTTTTGGGACTCTCCTTCATTAAGGATGCAAGAAGATCATTTAAGAAGTTGCTTTATGTTTCTCTGGATAATATTTGTTGGGTCTTTTTTATAATTCTGAATGAATTCTCTGTGAAAAAGGTTTCAGTTTTCTGTATGTATGATTCTTAAAGTCCGTCACATTCACCTTGTCTGCCTTAGTCACAATCAATCATGGAAGACTACTGGCAAAAATGAGTGCAATTGGACTAGAAAAAAGAGTGATTGAATGGGTGGCTATATTTCTGGAAAATAGAACTCAGAGAATTAGAGTAGGCGAAGCTTTATTTGACCCTGTAATAATTAAGAGGGGAATTCCTCAAGGCAGTATTATTGGACCTTTATGTTTTCTTATATATATATCAATGATATGTGTGAAGGAGTGGAATCAGAGATAAGGCTGTTTGCAGATGATGTTATTCTGTTCAGAGTAATAAATAAGTTACATGATTGTGAGTGGCTGCAGGGTGACCTCCATAGTGTTGTGAGATGGACGGTGGGCAATGGTATGATGATAAACGGGGTTAAAAGTCAGGTTGTGAGTTTCACAAATAGGAAAAGTCCTCTCAGTTTTAATTACTGCTTTGATGGGGTGAAAGTTCCTTTTGGAGATCATTGTAAAGTACCTAGGTGTTAATATAAGAAAAGACCTTCATTGGGGTAATCACATAAATTTGATTGTTAATAAAGGGTACAGATCTCTGCACATGGTTATGAGGGTATTTAGGGGTTGTAGTAAGGATGTAAAGGAGAGGGCATATTTGTCTCTGGTAAGACCCCAACTAGAGTATGGTTCCAGTGTATGGGACCCTCACCAGGATTACTTGATTCAAGAACTGGAAAAAACCCAAAGAAAAGAAGCTCGAATTGTTCTGGGTGATTTCCAACAAAAGAGTATCGTTACAAAAATGTTGCAAAGTTTGGGCTGGGAAGAACAGGGAGAAAGGAGATGAGCTGCTCGATTAAATGGTATGTTACAAGTAACAACTCTCATTATTGTTCCGTACTGAAGATGACGTTAGGCATAGATATCAAGGATAATTTAATAAAAAACCACCTATTCAATAGTTTCCACGTTTAATGTGGTTATTATCTACATGATTTTATGTAGACTTATTTAGGTCTGGTACATGTTTCACCCATTATTTTGGGCATCTTCAGCCTGTATACAACCTTTAGGTCAAGGTTTGGGACCTTTTTAACCAATATAAACATACCAATATATACACTATATACAATATATACATTATATACAATGTATACAAACATTAATGAACTCTTAAGATGGGTAACATAAGTTAATACAGTTAAGTTTTTTTTTTTTTTGGTCCTAATCTATCTAATATGAAAAATGTCCAAAACTAAAATGGATCTTCTTTTTGGTAAAGAGGATTACATATCGGGGTTTATGTGACCCCTATATCATATCATGTTCTTGACGTACCGTGTCTGTTGACAGGATGTGTCGTCAACAATAAGTGGAGATTTGAACTGATTGTTGATTGTAGGTTGGTCAAGATTGAAAATATAAATTTAAATTAAATGTGTGTTAACCAGAATAGAACTGCCAAGTTAAAACACATTTAATTTAAATTTATATTTTCAATCTTGACCAACCTGCAATCAACAATCAGTTCAAATCTCCACTTATTGTTGACGACACATCCTGTCAACAGACACGGTACGTCAAGAACATGATATGATATAGGGGTCACATAAACCCCAATATGTAATCCTCTTTACCAAAAAGAAGATCCATTTTAGTTTTGGACATTTTTCATATTAGATAGATTAGGATAAAAAAAAAAAAACTTAACTGTATTAACTTACATTACCCATCTTAAGAGTTCATTAATGTTTGTATATATTGTATATAACGTATATAGTGTATATATTGGTATGTTTATATTGGTTAAAAAGGTCCCAAACCTTGACCTAAAGGTTGTATACAGGCTGAAGATGCCCAAAATAATGGGTGAAACATGTACCTGACCTAAATAAGTCTATATAAAATCATGTAGATAATAACCACATTAAACATGGAAAGTATTGAATAGGTGGTTTTTTATTAAATTATCCTTGATATCTATGCCTAAGTGGTATGTTCCGAGCTGTCAGTGAAGAGATGGTGTGGGAGGACATCAGTAGACGAATAAGTTTGAGTGGTGTCTTTAAAAGTAGGAAAGATCACAATATGAAGATAAAGTTGGAATTCAAGAGGACAAATTGGGGCAAATATCCATTTATAGGAAGGGGAGTTAGGGATTGGAATAACTTACCAAGGGAAATGTTCAATAATTTTCCAATTTCTTTGCGATCATTTAAGAAAAGGCTAGGGAAACAACAGATAGGGAATCTGCCAATCATGGAAGACTACTGGCAAAAATGAGTGCTATTGGACTAGAAAAAAGAGTGACTGAATGGGTGGCTATATTTCTAGAAAATAGAACTCGGAGAACTCTGCCCTAAATGCAGATCAGTAGTGATTGATCGAAACCATTCTCCTTAATTTCTGTTTCAATGAAGCTATTGTTTGGTTATGATGAAACTCTATCTTTGTTATTATTTATTAAATTAGAAAGTTTTTTCTTAATATTAAATCTAGTCTCTATTTGGTTCTCTATCAGTAACTTTTGTATTGCATTTTCGGCTTCCACCGTGATCGTGATTATGTCTTTAAGTTTGAAGTGAACGTGCCAATTGAATTTGGGACCTTTCTCCATAACATTTATTTCGGACTTATCAAAACGGGTCTTTAAAAGATTAATAACAGGCTTTTGAAATACAGGAATGGTTGCATGAGTCCGATTGTTATGATCCGTAGACGAGGGAGAATCAGCTCAGTTCTCTTACTATTGTGCGTAAGTGTATTAGTTTTGTTGACTAACTTGTTCTGTTTATCTACAAGTAGGTATGCGATTTTATCATTTACGTAATTTTGGAATTATTCCATTCCAATGGGACAATGGAGGAAGACGCAACGAGATGGGCCTCATATAACTGAGTGTTAAGTAATGCTTTTTTCTGTATAGAAATTTCATTGGATTTATCTTGTGTTTTCCTATGCCAGTACGACAAGACATTCTTGTTTTGAATAGATTTCAAAAAATTAGGGATGAGTCCCTCCTTGAGACAGTTTTTCAAGAATAGAATTTCCTTACCTATAATTTTGTGACCGTATTAAAGATTTAAACATGCAATCGAACCATAAGATGTATTCATTTGACGTCAAAAATATGTTCTCAAATATTCCAGTATCAAAAACGATAAATCTTGTAAAGAATAATCTACTTAAATACAGTAATTTGAGTAGGCAAGAGATAGCTGATTTTATTAATATTTTGGAGTTCATCACCGCTAATAATTACTTTACCTTTAACGGCCAAATATATAAACAGGAAGGTCTTCCTATGGGGGCCCCAGAATTTATGGCGGAAATTTATATGGATTTTCTTGAAAATAATGGGGGTATTAGAACAATTAAACAATATGGATTCACAGATTAAATTTTCTTTCGAAAGTGAAAATAATAAATCATTAAATTTTCTTGACATTGCAATTATTAATGATTCTAATAAACTTAGGTCTAAAATATTCAGGAAACCCACTCAAACGGCGAATGTAATTAAACAAAATTCCGTACACCCAGCAGCACATAAGAGGGCCTCCTTTTACAGTATGATTTACAGAGCTTATAATATACCCATGTCAGAAGTAGATCGTAAAAATGAGGTGGATACTATTTATTTTATAGCAAAAAGCAACAGGTTCAACAGGCAATTTGTGGATAAAATTATTAGCAAAATTGAGAAGAAACCATTTTCCACATTAACCAAGGATACCAAAAAGAAAGAAGATAGTTACGCCCTTTTCACCTATAGTCACAGTAAAATATACAAAATCACGAATGTTTTCAAGAAACTTAATATGAAAGTTTATTTTTAAACAACCAAAACAACACTCATCTTTTTGTTAATCAGCACATTATCAATAACGGCAATAGCAAATTTCAGAAATCGGGTGTTTACAAATTAAAGTGCCAGCAGTGTTCCGCCAGTTATATTGGACAGAAAGGCCACAATTTTAACGTAAGGTATAATGAACATGTTAATGTGTCAAAGTACGGCAGATTCTAAGCATTCGGTTCTCATATGGACGATACCAATTATACATTCACGGGCATACAACAAGACCTTCAAATTCTCCATTTATGTAAGAAAGGAAATCTATTGAATATTTTAGAAAACATTTTTATAAATGTTGATCAAAAATGCAACCCGATTTATAATCTTCATGAGATATTGGAGGAAATCAATATACTTTTCGAGGAGTTAATCAATAAATTCTTTTCACGAAGGCGCGTGAGTAATACTTTACCTTACGCCTCTCCCCTTGTATCAAACTCCCCCCAACCTCCCCTCACAGTCAGTCCTCGACGACCTTCGAGGACGTCACTCAGTTAACTTTAGCACTTGAGGTGGAGTGGTCGACGTAGGACGGGGAAGGAGGTGAGTGACCGGATGGGCACTTAGTTCACATTTTAATTGAATTTATTCTTTAGTTAATTCACATTTTTCTTTTTCTTTTTTAGGCCCCTATTGTCAACATATAATCAAGTTCAACTTGCATCATCAATATAACTCCACCTTCTAATCAAGAAGGCTATTTTAATGTGGCATTACTACCACACTGTTTTATGTACAATATGCATATAATTTTATTCGCACAGCCACTCACGTTGTTTTGTAATTGGACAATTCATTGTTTCTAACAACAATTTAATCTGTGATTTTAACTGAACTTCATGCTTCATATCATGTTCATGCCATACCATTTTAACATTGAAGATTGACAATACACCATCACAGGATACAAAGACTTTTTTATTACTTATTTCAATGTGTTTTCACCTTATTTTTAATGTTTTGTATTTGTGACTGAAGATGTCCCATAAGAGGATGAAACATGTATCACGAGTGTAATCTAATGTAGTCTTTTTAATAAAGACAATTACAGTATTGTAAAGGTGGAATTATAAATTCAAATTTTCACAAGTTGATACTTTGACAATATGGGCTCTAATATGAAATTTATAATGTGCCTGTACAATTTTTTAATATATATAGACAGGATGTACACTTACCTAGACACCTCGCAGTAGTTACCGACAGGGTAGCTTTTAGTGATGCAGGCCAGCCTGGAGATGTTCTCTGTAACGATTCCCCTTCAGCGATATTATATGTTTTTAAGTGCTGGATCATCCCAGAAGTATTTCTGCTGACATATTTTATTTCTTTTGAACTAACAACACAGCGGACTGTACCATGTAGCATCCCTTCAAAATAATCCCACGTTAATGAATTACACTGCGTTTCAGACATCATCTTAAAGTTGACGCCTACAATTAGACACAACTACACATTGCACAGTCATATACTGAAGTACCTAATTATAATGCGAATACTCTATACGTTAAGATTGTAATGAATTATTTCCTTTGCCATTATAATATCGGTAAACACAAGCGCTAGTCAAATGGATATTGAATGTGAGGTCTTAAATGATAATGATGTACACCTACAGTAGCTGTCAGTTTCTGTACTTAGAATGTTAATTCATGTACTTACCGCTGCATACAATGCCAGAATGCATATCCTTTACAATTACCTTATACTGCATCAAAATAGATCTCAGTAGAAATGAACGCCCCAGTCGCTTGTTGACATGTATTTATGGAATGGCCCATGGTTGGTTATTCGCATACTCACCACAAACAAAATTCAACTCCAACTACCTGTAGGCATACGACACGCTGCATGCCGCACAATGCGGGGACAATACTCTTGAGATCTTTCAAAATTTCCCACGAGAAACAGTGCTTGCGCTAGTCTTGAAAAATCTTGAGACCCCATCTCAAACTGTGCATCACTAGTTCCAGATACCCTGACTCACTGCCAGCACACCTAGCTGGTTACTGTGGGTACTAGCGGGTGTTCATAATAACGTGATTGAACTGTGTAGGAGAAACAGCTGACTGAATGTTGCTGCCTTTTTGGTGCACTTGTTTACATCCTGGTGTAGCTACTACAGACTGAGCTATAGACATAACATTTTGCTCTCAGCAGCGTTTATACGGGTTATTGAAATAAATTTGGAATTCAGTATGAATTAAGACAATATAAGAAAGCAAATATGTTGTAATATGATTAATAAAATAAAATAACCGGAGCTTGGGCATCAGAGTTCACCTAAATAGATCCCTCAAATTTTAATAGAGCATGATAATTCTCTCTCTTAGTGCGTGTATATAAAGCGGTGTACTGGTACATCTACTACAGGCCTTACCTAACCCTCTGAAAATGATTAAATAGGTAGGAACTGCACCTAGGTTCACAATAACTTCTACACTAATTGAAAATAAACTATCTATAATCTGGCCTAACCACAAACTGTAAATTAGCACTTCATCATCACACAACAAATACAAAATAGCTATTTTTAAATTTTTTTTTTACTAGTTGCTTTACGTTGCACCGACACAGATAGGTCTTATGGAGACAAGGGGACGGGATAGTGCTAGGAGTGGGAAGGAAGCGGCCGTGGCCTTAATTAAGGTACAGCCCCAGCATTTGCCTGGTGTGAAAATGGGAAACCACGGAAAACCATATACAAAATAGCAACACATTCAATAAATGTTAACAACTGCTAGAAGACTCCCTATATATATTCAATAATCCTAGAACAAAAAGCAGTGAGAAATGACAGCGAGACTGCATTACCATTTGTAGTGAGTCCGATGACCAGTACTTACAAAGCATATACATTATATTGCCCTTCACTGTTTTTGCATATCAACACAAAGCCACCTCTCACAATGAACACATGGTATATCACTTTGATACTGTAATCTCTTTAAGCACTGACACTAACACTTAATTTTAGAGACACTTTCGTTCATACAAACACACGCTGTTGGTCTATGGCTTAAAACGAGGCCATAGATCACCGAAAGTTGCAATGAGATATAAAAAAACCAAGTCCATGTACTAGATCAGTACACTAGCACAAGAGTTGTATAACTCTTAACAGGTAAACAACAGCACTGCTCCGTTCGTCCATTATCAATTGTACACTCGTTAATGTTCACGATAATGTTCAAGAGTAATAGACGCTGGATCGCGTTCTTCTGCAGTATAAGTGGACTTCCTAATCCCCACTCCATCTCGATATCTCCAAGCTCATGGCGGCCTGTCTGTCCAATTATAAGCAAGATATATCCTGCACTATGGTAACACATGGCTATATCCCAACCATGCCCGAACATCTGACTTTGGGTTCATTGCTACTTATGGGGCAGACTTCAGAATATCCATGTTCCATGATTTGGACTCTCTGTGTGATTCACCAAAGTTTCTCGGGAGTGTTTCCAAACATGGAAATAGGCGTGTGGTTAAACATGGAAATAGCCGTGTGGTTCCCAACTGTCTGTACAACATAAATTCCTACTATCTAACATGAAGACATTCCAGCTTCAAATACTCTTACATTAATACACCAATGAAATAATAATAATAATAATAATAATAATAATAATAATAATAATAATAATAATAATAATAATAATAATAATAATAATAATAATAATAATAATAAAAACTTCGTCACTGCCAGTCCCAAGCACGGGGCCTCATCTTGCAAGTGATGAGGAAGGAGGAGGGGGAGGAGTAACACCTTGTTAAAAAATCTGGCTCCATCTGGCTCCGGATGGTAGCACCCTGTAAGGGCCCCTGCCTAGGGTTACAGGTGAAACACGGTCAACGGTCTCAAAGGCGGAAGAGGAATCCTAGATTCCCAATGGTGGAGAAAGGGCAGAACCTAGTGGAGTAAACCACGAAGAAAAAAAAAAAAATTTTGGACTAACAATCCAATCTTATCTTGGAATTTATTTGCTACCCTGTACTTTGTGCAATTTCAATTGCGGAATGCAAAGTCCGCTGAAAGAAAGCATTATTCAGGTGGGGGGAAGGGGAATCCATCATTGCGTTATGCAATGCATTGGGAATCGGGACCTAGGGTTCTGGGGAGTCCCAACATTTGTAATAAGGATGAGTCGGAGCATCGTTGGTATCCTTCCAGACTCAATAATAATAATACTTTATTAACGATAATACCATTTTACATAACAGTAGAGAAGAATAAACAAAACAAAACAGGTTATATTACAAGTAATCACAGGAAAGTAATAATCAATTCTGGAGATTATGTAAGTGATTTCTCAATTTTGACAATGAGCAGTTAAATATATCAATATCCACTTTGTTTAGAGATCTTGACATTCGTTCAATTGGCCCATTGAATGCGTACTTAGTTCTATGCCAATTTGTAGACAATGTATTCATGAACCTTGTGCGTCTGTCTGGTACATGTACGTTAATTTTTGCAAGGAGTTGTGGACAATTCACCAAGGAATTAAGCAATTTAAAAATGAAGAGTGTATCCAATAATTCACGGTGTGACAGGCTATGCAGATTTAAGGATTGTTGTAAGGATGTATAATCAACATTATCATATGAGAATCCTGTTCTGAATGAATATAAATGAAGAAATTTATGTTCTACTGAATCTAATCTATGGATAGAGGTCTGATGAGAAGGGTTCCAAACAGGTGTACAGTATTCTAGTATAGGGCGTACCATAGACACATACAGCAATCGATAGGTGGCTAAGTTTGAAAATTCTCTAGAATATCTAGTAATGCAACCCAATCATTGAAATGCTTTCTTACAAATATTTTTAATATGTTCATTATACGATAGGTTATAACTGAATAAAACACCAAGGTCATTAACTAGTGAAACGGGAGTTAGAATGTTGTTATTACTAAATTTGTACTGAAATGATATTTTCTTCTTGTTTTTACATTTTACATTTCTCATGATTAAGTTTCAACCCATTTTGAATACAGTACTTTTCCAGATGATGTAAATCTTCTTGAAGTTTTAAACATTCAAGTGGACAATTAATTTGCATAAACATTTTTGCATCGTCGGCAAACAAAAGCAATTCAGAATTCTTAAGTATATTTTTAATGTCATTTATGTAGAGAGTAAAAAGTAAGGGCACAAGGTGAGACCCTTGAAGATCTCCACTGGTAACAATAATAGGTGCAGAAAAATGATTCCTTATTTTAACAATCTGCAGGCGATTTTTATGATACAATTCAAACCATGAGAGGAGAGGCCCATTAATTCCGTAGCCTGTTAGTTTTTGCAGCAAGATATCGTGGTTGACAGGGTCAAAAGCTTTTGAGAAGTCTGTATAAATGCAGTCCACTTGGGAGTGGTTCTCTAGTGCATCCAAGAGGAACTGATAGAATAAAAGAAGATTGCTACAGGTTGACCGTCCTGAAAAGAATCCATGTTGCTCATCAATGATGATGTTTCTAAAGAGAGGTGTGATTTTGTCAAGAATTATTGAGTCAAAAATTTTGGAAATATGAGAAGAAATTATAACTGTTCTATATTGTTTTATGTCAGTTTTATCACCATTTTTGAAAACTGGACTAACAAATCCTTTCTTCCATTCCACTGGAAAAACGCCTTAGTTTAATGAAAAGTTGAACAGATAAAAGAGTGCTTCACATAAAATAAATGAGCAGTACTTGAGCAGGTACGCTGAAACACCATCAGGTCCGACAGTTTTCTTTAATTCCAGATATATCAGTGTGTTGTAAATTTCTGCCTTACTAATGTTTGTAACTGATAGATTGACAGAGAGAGGATAATCATATGACATACTACTACTATTCTGATAAGAAGAATAAACAGATGAAAAGTGGTTAGCAAAAAGATTGACAATATTTTCTCCAGTATCTGCTGTAACTTCATTAAGATGCATTGTTGAAGGAATATTATTACATGACCTTTTAGAACTTTGATATTGCCAGAATTTCTGTGGATTGGAAGTAATACTTCGTTCGAAATTTTTTGCAGGTACTTTGAATGTAAATTCCTTATTAAAAACCGGTAAACAGAAAGAACAGGAAACTCTTTTAGATAAACATGAAATACAAATTCTAGCAGTACAAGAAACAAGATTTTTGGATGAAAATGTAACAGAAACCAAGAGCCATAGAATTTTTAAGGGTAAACCAGCAATTAAAATTATGAAAGGAAGCTACTTTGTTCATAAAAGTGTAATAGAATGTATTGTAACAGAATTCAAATCTAGTTCAGAAAGAATCTCTCATCTCACAATTAAATGCAAAAATAAACAGTATGTTTGTAAACTGCCATGCACCAATGAATGAAGATAACAAAATAATTGCAGTAAAGTAGAAGAATTCTGGGAACTTCTGGAAGAGGAAATATCCAAAATCCCAAACTTAAATGTTGTAATACTACTGGGGGATTTTAATGCACAAATAGGGAGAGAAAAAGCTTCTCAGAAAACAGTAGGGGAATATCCAGCCCATAAAAGAACGAACAAAAGAAACAAATGGGATATAACATAGACAGGCTCAACATCACACAGGAAATAATAAAACATTTTCAAGAAGAAATTCAAGTAACTCAACATGGTAACTGGCAAGAATTATCCAAAGAAATCAACAGCGTAGCAAAGAACATATTCAGGTCAGCAAAAACTAAAAAGAAAGTAAATGGATCATATTCTTTGGCTTAATAAGTAACTTTTTAATGTTTGATTTAATTGAGTCAGTTATATGAAGGTGTAATGTTTTACATATGATGTTTTTGAAACCAATTTAATATGTGTCAGCTGAGGATGACCCCATAGGGGTCGAAACCGGTACTGACTGAATTGACTGCTTTATAGTAAATAAATATTGTATTGATAAGGTGGAGGCTTCTAAATTATTTTATGTTGTAATAGCAATCAATACGGAAATGAAGCTAATAGATTATGACACTGTAAGTTAATGCGATCACTGTGTGCATATCTGTCGTCTGACAGCGTGCTGCCATGGCCAACTAAATAATAACAGTGGGATTTCAGAGTGTTTTATGCAACAACAAGCGACCAAAGTATTCCGAATTTTCAGAAAGTGGTTATGTATTACATTTTAAAGAAAAATTGTTCACAGGAAATAGCAACAGAGCGAATAACTGCAAATATGATAAGAGAAAAACGTTGGTTCACTAGATGCAATACCATTTCATAACAGAGGCAACACAGTAATTTATGTATTATTTGTGGTGATAACGAGATGAATCTTCATGTACACATTCAACAATGCTGTCTTCAGCAAAATATATTTGTTCTAATTCTAATACGTTACATGTTAGCGTAGGTTAATGTTGCTGGGGAGGCTTTGGCAAAAGAATATTTCTGCTGTTATTTATACAGTTTACTCAGAATATGTCACCTCGCGTACTGATCAACCCTGTGAATGGTTTCGACCTCGCACTTCGAAACCGAGGAAAGAGAAATAAAACAAGGAGAAGAGCTTTTTCTGATAAAAATGCAAAGGTTTGATGTTGGACCAATTGAAATTCCAAATTTTGAAACCGAATGTTCGCTATAAAAAATAAAAAAAATATCAAAATATCTTAACGTTGCTAATAAATGATTGTGTCTATATTTATAATATGATCATGGCCACCTCTGTAATACAACAGTTAGCACCACTAGTTTACTTCATCGGGGACCCGGGCTCGATTGCCGATACAGACAGAAATTTAAGATTGAGATGAGGGTACGTGCAGCTCATGTTCATTAGGGGTTGCTTGAAAAGAGTCGCACCACCTCGGGGCGAGGACAGAACTTTACGTATGTAAAATGCGGAATATCTGTGAACTATTGATATTGTGTAATGGAAGCCTATTTCTGTAATTATATTTGTCTACTGCCTTTTTAAATCCATTTCGTGAGGTTGTGACAAAACACTATAAAATGTCACATTGTGGTCTGTAGTACAATACTGTATGGTATTATTATTATTATTATTATTATTATTATTATTATTATTATTATTATTATTATTATTATTATTATTAAGACTATGTTAACAGAATGCAATGTATCTCTTGTGATGTGTGTGCTTTAAAAAAGATGGCCTATTGTAGCTTACTTTGAAATTTAACATTGCTATAATAATTTGTTTGTAATTGTTAACCTTTACATTTTGTAAAGTGTTATGTATTAAATAAATGTACAAATCCTGAATCACTTCTTACGATTTACTGCTACGATCCAGCATCTTTTCAAATCCATTTCGTGAGGTCGTGAAGGAAAGCTCTGTATTACAGTACTATTAATGCAGCCAACACAAGCACATCATTCTGTCGGAACATTACGACAATAAAAAATAATCATCTTAAGACAACACTGTAAAATAATTGAATAAATGCATGTAAACGTCACCAAATACAATACAGAAAATACGCGACACTTATGGATTTAGCCATGTTCAAATGGGAGACAATTCAACGGTGGCGCTCCTAGTGACTTGACCTGAAAAGTTGCGCTAAATTCAAATATCAATGGAAATTCATATACGAAAATGGATAAATAAATTACGTCTAGAAAGAAAGTATTATTGAGATATTAACTTCGAAGTTGCTAAAGCAATTCTGGATAAATGAATGAAGAATTATTTAAAAGGCTGTTATTTAAAGACTGAAATTAGACATATAAACAAGATGTGAAATGGACTGCTGTGAAAGGGCTTGATCTTTGATATATGCATTACTTTTTTTTTTTTTTTTTGCTTTGGCATCCCTGCCTGAACTTTTGCGGTTAGATTTGTCTTTTTTCTCATTTAAAAAACATTGTATCATCACATTAAGACACTTGTCAATAAACATATCGGCACATTTCTTACACACATGATGCAATGAATTAACATTTAAAAGCTGGACAATTTTCCTCTTAACATGAAACCTACTAACAGAAAGAAAATCTATAAAATCCCGGCTTTAATCTGAGAAGAGGGATAAAAGAAAGAAAAGTATGAAAATGTTGTCGATTGTGATGCTTTGAGGAATATTTACGTACAATTAGAGTAAAAATGTAACATACCCTTGGCTGTATAGTTGAGGATTTTTAAAGTCGCTGGCCTGGAAATGATCTGAACAGATCTTATAATTCTTATATAAGCGTAACGTCCCTTCTTTCTTGTACACCTTACCCAAATCACTTCTGTGGCATTTCAAAACCCGCAGATCACACCTAAAACAACACATCGGTATTGAAGGTTAACTGCTGCACTATACAATAAAATATGCATATTATATTTTAAGCCAGTTAAAATATGGGTCGAGCAGGTCAGAAGATTATGAAGTACTATAAAAATCTCTTTGTCACTGGAAGAATATATATGAAAACACAATATTACTTACAGTTTCTTGTCACGAGGTGAACGGAAGAAAGACCGTCCATTCTTCTCTACTTCATAGTTACTGCAGCCAAACACAGCACATACCTTACCCCTCATGTTGAGAGGAGATATCAAGGAATGACACACACTACTATTTAATTATGTCAACTCAATGAAAACGCATAAATAACACCAAAAACTTCACACACAAATACACATGTTCTTATGACAGAATCAGTAGTTCTCAGGTCTACCCGCTAGAGAGAACTCTAATAGCTGTCCCTCGATATCTCGCTGAATATCGCATATTGTCTCTACTGTATTTGACGTTACACATATTCCAGCTTCTTATGGTGAGCTGTTGATGAAGATACCTCTAAATAGTTCTCGTAGTATCCACCCGCAGCAGCACAGTGCTATACGCACGGAGCCTATAGAGGTACATTATTAAACAAATATGCACAAGCAAAACCCTTTTACATGAACAATGCACTAGTATTATTGTAAGTCATTAAGTAGTACTTAAAATACACATAAAATGTGCCTAAAATACAAATACGTTATTCGTTGCCTATATTCTGCATACGTGATGCAGTCGTCATCACTGACAGGTTCATCTCTTGCACTCGTCAAGTTTTTATAGTAATGGTGATGAATAGGAGGTATACACTTCAAGAGGTCCATTACATCCTTCTTTTTTTTTGCCATGGAGATCGGTCTGGATGTGCTATAAAGATGATCTTGTGGAACATTAGCTGGACTTTCTAAAGGACGTCCATTTCCATTTTTCTTCTGGATATTAATTTTTCCAAAAGGCAATTCTGTGAAGAAAGTAGTTTTAAATTTGATAGTGAATGGTTCAGCCTTCTCAATCCTGATCCATCTCATTGTCAGCCAGTTAACTGGTTTACCTTCAACACCTTGTTTCCTGTTGGTGATACACTTTTCAAGTTTTCTGTTAAATACAAGTTTTCATGGTTCATTTCTGTGAGGATATATTTGTTAGTTTTCCTGCAGCCAAGAAATATATACCAATCCCTTGGAGAATAGATGTGGCTACAAGTTTTTGCTCTTTTTTCATTAAAAGAAAAAGCTGTGGAGTTAATCACTTTGGCCACTGAAGCCACTGGTAAAATGTTCTGTTGCCAGAGCAGATAGTGCATTCTGGAGGCAAAACATTTAACCGTGGAGTTAGTTGTTTTGGCCACTGACAAATATTCAGTGATGCTACCCAACCATGTTATTACGTGCACTTGTCAAAATTTTGGAGTTAGCCAGCTTGGCTTCTGAACGTCTCAAATATACCAGAACATAGAAAAAATAACAGATACAATGCGGAAGAAATGACTGATATTTTTGGACATTTATACAGAATGGATGACAGCAGATTAACCAAGCGGATTTTCAAATATCTTTGGAACAGGAAGTCAACAATAACCTGGAATAATGAAGTCAAGAAAGATTTGGAAAGATACAATATAAGGGAAGAAGATGCAACAGAGAGAGAGATTTTTAGAAAGAAAGTGTTAAAAATGAAAGGATTCCAAGGTCAGGAGAGAAAGAAAACAGGCTCAAAATGGTCTGAGGAGGGGAAAAGGAGGCATAGTGAGCAGATGAAGGAGTATTGAGGAAGAAGAAGGAACAACAAATGATGAAGCATTGAAATTGTCTCGTGGTCCCTAGAAGACCCTAATGGAATAATAATAATAATAATAATAATAATAATAATAATAATAATAATAATAATAATAATAATAATAATAATAATAATAATTCATAATAAATCCAGTTTGGGGGTTTGTACAGTATATGTACCATCACATATTATGATTCAACACAATACATACGTACTTAAATATTCCTAACATGACCTAGCTGAAAACCTAAATTACTATGTGATGAAGATATATACATTGAATCTACCTCACTGTAATCACACAAGTGACATACAATTCATCCAAACAATAATAATAACAACAATTGTACCAGGGGTACACCTTCCCCTGCTATTTAAATGGTGTGCCTTCTCCATGGCCACCTATGACAGCGACCAAAAACTTTTAATTCTTCGATGGTTAGATGGCTCTGCCATCTATTTTCTAGCAATCTCTAATGGTCTAAACACAAATTAATTTCTGAAGATATTTCATTTCTTGTAGTTGGTAAACTTTTTTTTCTGGTTATTGTTTTTTTTTATGTGCCAAAGTTGTCAATACTTCTACTGTAATCTGCCTATCACATGCCTGTAAGCAACTAAGTTCTCTAGCCAATCAAACCCAGGGGTGTATATGGAAATTTAGCCTATCAGTGCTCTGGATTTTATCTGGAACTTTCCCTTATGGAGCTATTTAAGGAGAGCACTTTAGGGGCACCTTGTCTAATTTGCTCCGGTTATTGAGAGTGCGAAGGTTATAGAGGGCAGGAGGCAGGGTGCAGCCGGTTTGAAGAAGATCCAGAGCTAAAAGATAATGGCAGAATTTACCTAATCATGTGATTGTGCCGGCATGTGTTTCCAGGGGAAGATTTCAGTAGTTTTCTTTAACATCGAACATGTAATCTCTTCTTTAGGGGCTGAAATGTAGGACCTTCTGCACATTCGTTGTACTCTGTTTATATTCTCTATTGGGAAAATATTTAACGTAAGGGAGCACGAGTGGTGACACTTGGAACTCTCCCCTTCTACTTCTGAGCTGGGTGACTAAAGTTTTCAAACTATACATTTTGGAAATCTTGTCTCAGCTTTTGCCATTGGTTGTGGCATCATACACAACCATTAACCTGGCTCAAGGGAGATAGGGTCATCTTTCCTATCATTCACTTGAGTAATTCTTGTGTGGCGCATCCACGTTGCGGAAGCGGTTATCCTCCACATCAGTAGGTTGGTGTGACGGAGAGCTAAGTTCAGGCAGGGACCCAGTCTCACGGAGTACAATGTGGAACCCATGCCCAGGGTTACGGCTGAAGAGCTTAACAGCATCTTAGGCAGTGGAGGAGACCTTCAGAATGGCGAAGATGGTGGATGATGCAACCCACCCTCTCTAGGGAAAATTTGAAGAGGAAACCACTGCCTTGTGGAGAAGAGGGATCTTCAAAGGCGAAGGGAGTAAACCCCAAAAGAAAATCATCAGATGCGTTAGGCTTAGCAGGTCAGCAGATGAGTAAATATGTACTTGCTTTCAACTATAATACAAGCCTTGGATGGAAGTTTAAAAATGGAAATGGAATCGACAAGTCTCGGGCTAGAGTTGCACAGTATGATGGTAATCCTGATGTTCGTGCAAGTGTTAGATCAGAGAACAAAACCCAATTTGGAACAATAAATATTTTAATAATGAATGGGAAGAAAAATGAATTGATTGACCTAATGGAGAGATGAAAACTGGACATCCTGGGATTAGTTGAAGTAAAATGGAAAGGGAAAGGAATGAAGAAACTAAGAAAGGGGTACACATTGTACTGGATGGGTAACAGTAAAGATTTGTAGTGAATCAGAATGTTGAACCAATAGCTGAATTTGAGTATATACATGTAAGAATTATAATAATGCACATACATGTAAACGAGGAACTACTGAAGATAGTACAGGTGCATGCTCCACAGACAGGATGTAGCATGGAAGAAAAAGAAGAGTTCCTCAATGAAATGGAAACACATATTGTTGGTGATGGGATCATGATAATGAGAGATCTGAATGATACATGTGGGAACTGATAGCATGGGATGCGAGAACATTCTGGACCCACATGGGTACGGCGATAGAAATGTAGATGGAGAGAAACAGTTGGACTTTTGTACGAGAAATAACCTGATAACAAAGAACACATGGTTTATGAAGAGGAATAGCCATAAGATCAGCCAATATAGTTGTGATGGACAGTAAGGAACACTCATCGATTTTATAATTTACAGTGGGAATGATAATGGAAAATCATCTGGAAAGGAACAAGGAAATCATCTTCATATTTTTAGATTTGGAAAAAGCTTATGATACAGTTAAGAGAAAACATGTATGGGAATGCCTACTGAAAAGGAATGAACCAAAATAATTAATTAACAGGATAAAAATGTTGAATCATGAGAGTAAAAGCAGTGTGCAAGTGGGGAATGGTGACTCTGAAACATTTTATACAAAAAAGGTCTCAAGCAGGGAAGTGCACTGTCACCATTATTGTTTATTATATTGATGGATGAAATCATAAAATGTGTAAAACAGAGTATCAGTAATGATGAAGTGAATGCTTTGGTATTTGTAGATGATGTGGTGATTTGGGAAAAGGGAGAAAAGGAAGTACAAAGGAGACTGGATGTTTGGAATGAAAATCTGAAGGAGTTTTTTTTTTTTTTTTTTTTCTACTTGCTTTATGTCGCACCGGCACAGATAGGTCTTATGGCGACGATGGGGCAAGAAAAGGCCTAGGAATGGGAAGGAAGTGGCCATGCCCTAATTAAGGTACGGCCCCAGCATTTGTCTGGTGTGAAAATGGGGAACCACAGAAAGCCATCTTCAGGGCTGCCGACAGTGGGGTTCAAACCCACTATCTCCCGGATGTGAGCTCACATCTGCACACCCCTAACCGCACGGCCAACTCGCCCGGTCTGAAGGAGTTTGGAATGGTAATTAGTAGAGCCCGGATTTCCATGCACTATCAAATCTCAAAATATGCATGCATTCATGCACTATCATATGGCAAAACATGCACAATAAACTGGAAAATATGCACTATCAAAATTCAGTTCCTTTTGAAACATGAACAAAAACTACCCTAATTTCTCCAGATTGTCTTGATTTAAGCTCATCCGTTTATCATTCAGCACATACTTAAGCACAGAAAATGATCTTTTTACGTCACAAGAAGTGATAGATGCATAATTCAATGAAGACATTTGGACAAAGTGAGGTCAAATTGTACGTCTTTTGCATTTTCACCACAACACATCTTTTATAAGCTTGATGAATTCAAAATCAGGATTTGAACGAATTAGTTTGTTCAACTTATCTCTATCTGCGGCAACTGCTTCTCCATGCGATGATTGCAGACACATTTGAATGTCCTCAATAAGTGGTAACGTTTGCTTGCTGCAATAACATAGACATGTGACGATTGAGAGTTCCGGGTAGGACATTCCAGGATAACAACGGTAGAGGGTTCAATGGAAAACCAGAATTTGTAAGCTGCTATCCCAGTAACGCGGCGTCACAGAAGTGCGATACAAGGTTTCTTTTGTTCGTCTAACAGACGAAAAATGAGCCGCCAATGATTAATGCACAATTTACGGTTCACTTTATAGCAATGTACAACTGTAAAACTGGGACACCTTATTCCTAAGAATTAGATTTCGACGTTGGGCCTTCCGACTTACGTCATTGTTTACTCAAGCAAGAATAAGAAAGTGTTTGGTTAATTGCATTATACTGTAGGACCTGTGCCGTATGTAGGGTACTAACTATGGTTGTCACATAGGATGCCAGGAATACATTCTCTCCGTCTCTCAGTAATGGACATACTGTAGCCTACAACGTGAAAAATTGTCCCAAATTCTGCAAACTAACATTCAGAAAATGCACTATGATGCAAGTTAACAATATATATGCGTCAAAGTCAGAATAAAAGTCATATTATGCAATATTAAACGCCCAAATATGCGCTATTAAATCCAAAATCTTCCAAATATGCATTATGCATGAATTTTCTCCGAAAAATGCCAAAACATGCAAACATGCACAGAAAAAGAACGGTTATTTGGAATTATTAAGCCGTGAAACGAATATTTGCAAAGTTTGAGAAGTGTAGCTAGCTTATTTAAAAACATGCATTTGCATGGAAATCCAGGCTCTAGTAATGTAAAAAGAAAACTGTAGTCATTCACTGTGGAAAAGAGAAAAAGGGAAGCCAAGTGAACATAGATGGAGAACGGTTATAGAATGTAGAACAGTTTACATATTTGGGTAGCATTTTTAATCGAAGTAATGAAATCAACCCTGAAATTAATAACAGACTAAGTAAATCTACAGCATTTTATCATCAGGTCAGAGAGCTTTTATGGGATGATAAAGTACCCAAGAGAACAAAATTAACATTATATAAACAGTATTTCATACCAATTGTAACATACAGACTGGAAACGCTGGTAACTAATAAGAGACAAGATAGCAAGATTCAAGCAGTAGAAATGAAATTTTTAAGAACATCGGTTAAAAAGACAAGAAGAGATAGAATTCAAAATATTAAAATCAGAGAAGAGCTAAATATAGAACCGTTAGTACAGAAGATACAGAAAGCAAGACTGAGATGGTTTGGATATGTAAAAAGAATGGGAAAGAAACAGGTAGCAAGAAGGGAATTGGGAAGAGAAGTTACAGGAAAGAGACCAGTTGGAAGACCGAGAAGAATGTGGATGGATCAGATTTGGAAGGACATTAGATGTCCTTAGATGGACATTGGATGTGGCAGAAGTAATGGAGCAGGAAATGTGGAAGGACAGAAAGGAGTGGAGGAGGCTTGTTAAACACACCCGCGCAACATTGATGATGATGGTGATGATGATGATGATGATGATGATGATGATGATGATGATGATGATGATGATGATGATGATGATGATGATGATGTCTCGGCTTTTAAATTTTCCTCCTTTAGTCACCCTTTTTAGTATGGGTTTACCCTGTGTATCATGGGGCCTTAACCCGACTTAGGTTCTCGTCTCTTCCCGAATGTTCGTTAAGGAGTGCTAGTGTTTTGCCTCCTTGCCTTTTGTTAATGACCTGTTTCATGTAACCTCTTCCTTTCATTCTTAAGGCCTTGTAGTATGGGTAATTAGGCCCCTGTATATTATTTATGGTTCTTTGGGTAACCATGTCTACATTTAGATTCCCTTGAGGAACACTACTTAACCTGATTGTGAAACCTTGTAATGGATAAGCCCACCATAGAACGACCTCTATATTAACAAGACGAAGTTGGGGTCACCCAATTTGTTACCAGTGTAATTGAAAATGTAAATAGCAAATGATTGCTTGATTGAGGCTAGCTCTGTCATATGTAAGTAATGACTGGGAGTTGCTCCCAATTAATCTTGTACCTGATTAAGGACTTGTAGGTCTAAAGCATTGTGGGATATGACAAGCTCATTGTTAATGTGAATATCCCCAAGTAATATTTCAACTGTTTCTTGTTATGTCATTAAATTCTCTCTCTGAATATTTAAGAAAGGAAAGAAACAAAATTTCCGATTTTGAACCACGGAATCAAGGTGGTGATAATAATAATAATAATAATAATAATAATAATAATAATAATAATAATAATAATAATAATAATAATAATAATAATAATAATAATAATAATAATAATAATAATAATAATAATAATAATAATAATAATAATAATAATAATAATAATAATAATAATAATAATAATAATAATAATAATAATAATAATAATAATAATAATAATAATAATGCATTCTTGAAAAGATCATCAGAACCTGGCGGGTGAGATTACAGGAAACCAACTACAGTGCACTAAGAATAGGAACCAAATCCAAAGGGATCACAACAGACTGCTTAGCATTTGCCAATGATATTGCTGTTCTCTCAAACGACGTAGAAACCGCTAGAGCTCAAGTTCAAATGTTAAAGGAAATTGCCAAACAAACTGGTCTGCAGATATCATTTGAGAAAACAGAAGTAATGACTAACATCAAAGAGGCCCCACCAAAACTCCATACAAAATACGGGGCCATCATCCGAGTAGATAAATTCAAATACCTGGGTGAGATCATCATGAAAAATGGACCGGACAAAGAAGCACTTCAGGAACGAGTATGCAAACTGGAAATATCCTACCAAACATCCAGCATAATCTGCAAATGCTACATATCTCAGCTGATGACACCCTTAACGGAGATCGGTTCTGCAAGAAAATATTGATGAATGGGCTAAACCGAGACGAGCAACTGAAGAGAAGACACGGTGCCACTTGGACAGAGGAGCGTAAGCAGGCCCACTCACAAAGAATGAGGGAAATTTGGACTTTAAAGAAGGCCAAGTTCAGTGTCAAATGCAACAAGACTTAACGTGGTCCTCGATGGCCCCAGCAAATTTTATATATATCATAATAATAACAGAATTGACTAATGCAAACAACTCAAATTGTTTCAGACCTCCTTGAATACAATCCCTTCTTACAACTCAATAAAATAATAGCTGAGAACTGAAAATATTTACATACAAAGTACTGATCCTACCTCTTATATCTGCAAAGAGTATAGATATTACAAGTCCCCAGGACGTTAACGCCAGAGGTTAGAAGCCGATAAGCACGCTTGCCAATTCTACTTTTCACAGTATACGGTCCCTGATATAAATGAAAGAATTTATACATAGTTTTCTGATCGGCATTTGAGAAATGCGGCACACTGAGAAGAACCTTGTCATCCACCTCAAACTCATCATGTACTTTCCCCTTTTTCTAGAGAATTCTCCTATCACCTGCTTTAGTTAAATTGTCCCCAACCAGTTGGATGCAGATATCCCTTGGTATTACCTCTCCTGTACCTAAACCTAGTATTCTAGTGAGTTCATTGGTAAGCTTCCTACCTAGTTGAACCTCAGTCAGAGAATATCCAGTACTGTTGTGTTCAGTGATGTTAAACAATCACTGAATATCGTCCACGCAATTAAACCATGAGCTGTGTTTATCACTCACATACAACCTGAAAATCCTGCCGAGTTCTCTTACGACTCTCTCGGACATATTTCCTTGCAGATATCATATGGACGAGTAAATATGTTGGATCCCAATTTCCCCCAATTTAGTTCTCCAGATTTTTGAGTAAAATTGTGATCCATGGTCTGACAAGTACTCTGAGTGGCTTTCCAAACACAGGCACATACTTGTCAATGATCTGGTGGACACACCCTCGCCCTGTGGCATTTCTCAGGGGATACAACTTTACACATTTTCTGAAGGCATCCAATACGACAAAGGTATTTTGGTATCCATACCAAGAAGACACTAACGGTACATACAGGTCAACGCATATCGCTCTCAATGCAATTTTATTTTGGAGTAAATAAATATCACACGAGATACATTCATTTCCTTGCATGAAGCCACTTTATTGCTGCTATGTCTATTCCTAAACAACACACAATTATACATAACACTACACTATTAAGAGAAACACAGTGAAGCAATTTACTGTCGATTCTGTCAAGTACAGATATCAACGAGTCCTCACAATGATCGATCACTTCACCATCACACAGTCGATTCTGAAAAGTACAGATATCAACAAATCCACACACTGATTGTTCACTTTACAGTCACAAGGCAAGACTGACTACCCTCTAGCGCTTTTAACGGAGCGGTAGTTTATGGAGCGGAGGCTCTGGGTGCTTTCAATCGGTGTCTCTGGAGAACCTCCGATTGAATGACAAGCACATAGTTTGATCTTGGTACGGGAAATGTGAACGAGACTTTTTACAGGAAATGGAGAATGTGATAAAATTACGCACCTCCATTAAGTTAATACTTGAATTATTTGGCGGTATTAAAGATACTAGGGTGATAGCTACGTAACCCAAACAGCGCGGCTGCTTGCTTGGTGAGCGTACGTCTGGTGGAACCGATTCCGTCAACTGTTTGGCTCCTGTCCTCATCCTTATTGGATAGAATTATGTCCTCTTGGGCAGGTCCCCATCGTCAGGAGTCCTGAGATTGTTTTGCCGTGGTTTTCCTTTCTCCTGCACTAAGACCAATGCCGGACCAGTTCCTAGTATAAGCCATGGCCGCCAACGCCCTCACCTTCACTGAAAATCTTCACTGGATAAAATCTCCCTGGTCTGAGAGACAGAGTTACCGTATAGGATCCCTGGAGTAGTAGTAGTTATATCCTTTTTCGGTGAATCTTATGTTCAACCAATATTCTTGTGAACAACTGAAAGTTTCTAGTGCTATTAATAGGGCACAGGTGCACTTTTACTCGCAGCTTCTGATTCAATTTTGTCATGTTTTACAGTGCAGCACTTACAGACTTGAACTCCTCCATCATCAAATCAATCAATCAATCAATCAATCAATCAACCAATCAATCAATCAATCAATCAATCAATCAATCAATCAATCAATCAATCAATCAATCAATCAATCAATCAATCAATCAATCTCCAATCATTGTATATTTCTGGCCATGTCTTTTACATTTACGACATATATCCATAAATTAAAAACGAATTCAACTGTAAATAGAACCTACTGTATTCTGGCACTAATATAATGGAAGTATTTCTTCATGTAGGACCTACAGTTTTCTGAGAACTGAACCTACGAACAGTAGATATATTGTTTGTTTGCAGGTATCCAAAGGTCTTGTATCTACATGAGATATGAATTGTATGTCAATGATAATTAATATTTTTTGATAAAAAGTATGAAGTGCTTCATTCTTCTGAAAGACTGTTCTTTGTTAAGGAGTATTGTCTGAAATATCAGTGATATAGATCAATTTCTGTGTATGCAGGCAATGCTTTTTTATAGGGTGCCTAGATTCTTGGGCATAAGTTTGAAATTACAGCCCAATACAACCCTACAGTCGGAACTAATGCTACGAACAGGAGGCAGCCCTCCGGTTAACCTCTGATGCTCTGTAACTGCTTTGGCTCCGACGGTAGTATCGAAGATCACTGGAGGATTGCTGTAAACACATTATCTGATTCATCAACAGGAGGGCCGCCTCTTGTTCACAGCACTACTACTCTCTCACTCAAGTCGATTCTGCAGTCTTCGTGTGACAGTGATAGAGAGTGGACACATTCGTGTTTGACTGTGAAGAGGTGTAGCGGAGGGCTCTCGGTTTTTTCTTCGGGGGGGCCCCTGAAGTCGCTCCCCCCCACGTAGCAATTGACCCAATCTATATATACATTGCCTCCGACATGCTATTCATTTCTAAGAAGAAAATAGATAGCAGGGAAGAATGGAGAAGGTACTACAGTTGTGCCAGCCTGTTTGCATGTCAGACGCATTACCAGGCAAGTTTTGTGTTAGGTATGTGGTGTTGAGGTGTAGAAAAAGAAAGAGCCTACATGTAAAACCTGACAAATTTTGATAGCACATGCAAAAGGATGTGGTTTCTGGATAGGTCCAGGTGTTTTTGTTAGTTGACAAAAGGTATCATGCACCAGCTATGAGCCATAATCTTGCCATTGCAGTTATCAGGGGATCAGTCCATCTGGGCACTGCCGTGGCTAGCATGGGCCTTGCCAGTTGCGGAGCCATGCCTCAAGTACCATTAGGACCCACCAAACAGCGCCACCTCCTTGGGATCCCTCGTACCCAGTCACCGATCTCGGAGAATGAGGCCAAGCACGCCAGGGCAGGGGCCTCCTTCCTCTCTGCCCGCGCCATAGCCCGAAACACAGGGAAACTGCGATGAGCGGCCGGGTGCCCCCCTGTGCAGTTGGCTCACACTGGCACCTCTTTAAATGCTGCACAGGCCGTGTAGTGGTCATCACCCCCATAACGGTTGCACCTCACTAAGAGCCCACACCTTTCCTACCAGTGGCCCCCCCTCAGGCAACGGAAACACTGCAAGAGATGCCGAGGGGGACGTTTTGGTCTCACCTGATTGCTGCTTCCCACTGAGGTCCTCTCCTGATTGGCTCCTCGGTCGGCTGCTATCCTGGGAGCAGTCCTAGGTTGTGGTTAGGCGGCCCTCTCCTGGTGGGCCGGCGTCATCTTCTTCTTCCTGGTCTGGGGGCGGCGTGTTCTTCCCAGGGGTGGGGGTCTCTTCTTGGCAGGGGAAGAGGCCTCCTCCTGGCCTGGTGACCCTGCAGTTGTTGGTGGTCCCGGTGTAGAGACGGCGTCTTCCTCCTCCTGGCTAACAGCAGTGGCATCGGTATGTGCCGACACCCGACTGCGTTCCCTGTCCTGTGGGGCGTACATCAATGTCTGCACGTCAACTGACGCGCTGGCAGGCCAAGCCTGGACAGCAGCCTCCAAACGCCAGGGGAGGTCCTCTACTGCCTAGCTGCTGTCCACCATCTGGAGCACCTTCCTGGATTGTGCCCTGGTGGTAGGCCCTTCCTGATAGGCTTTGGTCTGCATCCACCTCACAGAGGTGGTCCTTGGAGGAGCGGTGTGCGTCCACCTCGCAGTGCCGAGCCACAAGGGAATGGCATACTCCACCTCCGTGTTGGCGTTGCTGGTCTCCGGTGTGGACGGGAGGACTAAGTCAGTATTTACCACCTTATTCCTTGTCCATCGGTACTTCTTGGCCGTCTAGGTAGCAGTTGAGCTGGTCTCTGTCTCTGCCTGGGGCGTCCTCCTGAGGGTGCCTGCGTTCGTCCCTGGCATGCCGTCCATCCCTGGACCTGAAACAGACTAGAGAGCTCGTTATCTATGTCGTGCATCTGCTCCTGGCCGTGATGCCTGATGATGAGGCCTCCTGGTAGAAAGCTTTCCACGGACATGGTCATAGAGATCTTCATGCCCCCATGGAGAGGGCATCGCATTCTGTCCAGGACTAGGCCCCGTTCAGAAGGTACAAGGCGCCCCGGGCTGTAGTAGATGAGCAGCGCCTGGTACTCCAGCTCCATGTAGTCCTCAGAAAAGAAGCCATTAGTAGGGTCACACCAGTCCCTTTACGGCTCCGTCTCCAACTCGATCCCTGGCGCCTCCTGCGCCGGCACTGGTGGTGGTGTCTCCGCTTCCGTGCTGTCTTCCGTTGCTCGTGTGGATCGCATGAAGGGGTCTCGGAGTAAGCGCCCACACTTGAACACAGCTTCTTGGGGTGTCATTGTCTCCATCTGGCTGCCCTGGCCGTTGTCCGCCGTAGTCATCCTGAAATAAATCTTCTGAAAGAGAAAGTGAGCAGTGAGAAGTACTACAGCTCAGACAAAGCTCTTTCAAAAGTATACCAACAAGTACAGCTGCCTAACTAGTACTTGGAAAGTACAGATCGCCTGGTGAGGAGAGATGAGTCAGAGGGAAGCACGTACATTCCCTCACTGTGACTGCCAAACTCGTCCTCTGCGCTCTCGCTTTTTTAAATTTCATTGGGGGGGGGGGAACGAATCCCACTCCCCCCGCGTGACAATCGACTCAGTCCACACTGCCTCCGACATGCTATTATTTCTAAGAAGAAAAAGAGATAGAAGGGAAGAGTGGGAATGGTACTACAGGAGTACCTGCCTGTTTGCACCTCAGATGTGTTACCAGGCAAGGTTTGTGTAGGTAAGGCGGTGATAAAGCATGGTATTAAAGGTCAGGGAAAATCACATAGGTGGTAAAAGAAAGAGCCTACTTGTAAAACCTGACAAATTTTGATAGCACATGCAAGGATGAGGTTTCTAGATAGGTCCAGGTGTTTGTGGTAGTAGAGAAAAGGTATCATGTACCAGCCATGATCAATGTTTTCGCCATTCCAGTTGTCAAGGGATCAGCCCGCCTGGGCACTGCGTTCCTTGCTGGTTGCAGAGCCATGCGTCGCTAGCCACTAGGGCCTGCCACACAGTGCCGCCGCCTTGGGGGCGAGGTACCCAGTCTCCGATCCCAGAGAATGAGGCCAAGCCCGCCTGGGCGGGGGCCTACTGGATGGAGGTGGGTCATGACGCCGGGCCTCCTACCTCTCTGCCCACGCCATGGTCCAGAACACAGGGCAACTGCGCTGGGAGACCGGATGGCCCCCCGTGCAGTTGGTGCACACCGGTGTCACTTTACGTGCCGCACAGGCTGCGTAGTGGTGATCACCCCCACAACGGGTGCACCTCATTAAGAGCCCACATCTCTCCTGATGGTGGCCCCACCTCAGGCAGCGGAAACAGTGCCAGAGCTGCCGAGTGGTACATTTCGGTCTCGTCTGGCTGCCACTACCCACTGAGGTCCTCTCCTGATTGGCTCCTCGGTTGACTGCTATCCTGGGAGAAGTCCTGGGCTGCGGCAGGGTGGCCTTCTCCGGCAGGGCCGGTGATGTCTTCTTCTTCCTGGTGCGGGGGCAGTACCTGCTTCCTGGCTGGGGCGGTCTCTTCTCAGCTGGGGAGGAGGAATCGTCCTGCTGGCCCTCCTCCCAACCTGGCGATCCTGGTGTTGCGAGTGGCCCCGCTGCAGTGTCGGTTTCTCCCTCCTCCTGGCTGGTGGTGGCATCGGTCGTTCCCGACACCTGATTGCGTTCCCTGTCCTGTGGGGCATACATCGATGTCTGCAACATGACAGACTCGCTGGCAGGCTGTGCCTGTGTAGCAGCCTCTGAACGTCAGGGGGCATCCTCCTCTACTGCGGTGCTGGCGTCCGCCGTCAGGAGAGCCTTCCTGGATTGTGCCCTAGTGGTAAGCCCTTCCTGGTAGGCCTTGGTCTGCGACCACCTTGGAGGAGCATTCTGTGTCCACTTCGCAGTCCTGAGCCGCTCGGCCTGGGTCGCACAGTCTCAGCGCCAAGGGGTGGCGTGCTTGTAACATCTACAAGCTATTGAAGATACCAAATGAATGAATGGTCAGTAGGATAAGTATAAATAACAAGATTGGGTGCCACCTGCAAAACAATTGCAGGAATAATTAATTCTGTAGAGCCATGAGCAACTCCCTCTCCCAAGGCGACGGTCATCAGGCTGACGAAGCTCCAGACGTACTTTACAACCTTACCTGTTGCTGTTTACCCCTGACATTAAATTTGGGTAGCATGCCAGGTTCATCCTCACTCCACCAAAAAAATATTTACTACAAGTTTCACTACAACAATTTACTCCCAAAATAAATTATAAACCAACAATTCTCATCACGTGATGAAACCAGTATCAACCTACACAAACAACATCTACAAAATATACACCACAATTGTGCATAATTCTGAAGGCCAAGCTTCAAACTGATTACCCTACTGGTATTTAGATTGTCCCTTCCTAACCTTAAATATATTAGCACAATTGCATCATCACCATGGACTCTTACCACATGTCATAACTGTACAAAAAATACAAACCCAGCCACCTCACTATACTCTGTTACTAAGCCATAAACATCCACAATGTAAAATGTCTGCTGCGGGATTAATAAATAAGCATGTCGTATTATTCAAGGAATGAGCAAGTGATAAACACTTCGGCTACGTCATAATTAGTTCTGTGCACAACATATTGCCTCCAAATTACACATATAACAGACTGTGCACAATGCGCATTTCCTCGGCGAGGAATCCATAGCCTTATTCACAAAAGAACACCATATAGCATCTTCCACCAACTGCTCACCGGGAATGTGAATTAACAAGTAATGCACTCGTCATGACTCTGTAATTGTGCAGTAATGTACCCGTGAAGAACCTGTACAGCAAAGACTTCGCAGTGGCAATCGTCTTCAACAGCAACCTCAGTATCAGTGATCAGTAGGCCTAACCGCAAACTCGTGCACATTAAAAATAAACTCGTAGCACGCACAATATGTTTCGCCCATCACTCCATAACAATCAAGCTCAGAAACTGTTTTTTTTGGGAGGGGGGAGGGGCTGAAGCCCACTCCCCCCGCGTGACCATCGAATTAATCTATACGGCCTCCGACACGCTATTAGTTCTAAGAAGAGAAAGATAGCAGGGAGGAGTGGGAGTGTGATACTACAGGAGTCCCCATGCTCAGCATGTTGAGAAACTCGTTGCATTCGCACACATATATAGGCTCGCTCCCTGTAGCGTATCGTCTACAAAAATCCACAGGAAACAATACCACCACTGCCACATTTTCAAGCGTCTCTTGGTCAGTGCAACCTCGTTCAAAATCAGAGCTTTCAGATCAGTTACTAAGCTGTTGATCCGCAAATGGCGAACTTGCACGCTTGTCCACATTGATGAATTTGCATCTTCAGCATCCACTTCCTGGCCTAAGGCCGGGTTTCTAAACGACATGTTGTAACACTTCCAACTGACTTCAACCGTCTTTCATAATATAGCCACTGTTTTCCGTGTTGCACAATTCTTGAGCAACCTAAAATACACTGCCATGCCATGTACAGACATTTATACAAATTAAAGTTAAACATACACAAAATTCCCTACTACAAATTCTGCTTATAATATTATGTTTTTACATATAAATGAACAAAATTACATGATTTTCATGACTTCAATATTACGAATTATTTTACAAAAAATTCCCAACCTAAAAATTTGGGGATCCACCTTCGTGGTAGCGTCGCTGGTCTCCAGCGTGGATGGAAGGACTAAGTCGGTATTAACGCCTTATTCTTCGGCAATCTGTCCTTCCTGGCCATCTGGGCGGCGGCTTCGCTGGTGGACGGCTTCCATCGGAAGGTGTCGTTTCTCCCTGGTAGTCGGATGACCTGGTGTATCTGAGAGATCTCCCTCGTGATATTGTCCAGGTTCTCCTGCCTGTGGTCCCTGATGATTAAGCCTCCAGGGAGGAAGCTCTTGACATGCTGCGAGGGGAGATCCTGTTCCCCTTGGTATGGGGTGGCGCATCATGGGCAGGAACATGTCCCGCTCAGCGACTGCGCCTTTTCCCGGCCTGTAGTATACGAGGAGAGCCTGGTTCACCGGGGTTGCGCAGCTCTCCTGGAACACGAAGCAGTTAGCGGGGTCACACCCGTTCCTGTAGGATTCCCAATCCGTCTTGTTCTCCACCGCCATCATCGTGGTCCTCCTGAAACAAAAACCTGAAAAAGAGCTAGCACTGAGAAGTGTTTACTGACAAGCTTGTACTGCATACTTAAGAGTACAAACAGTAGACAATGCTATTTTGGAAGATGCACTATCAAGTACAGTTGCCTGGCTGGTACTTGGAGAGTACAGATCGCCTGGCAAGGAGAGTGACTCAGCAGGAAGTATGTCCGTCCGCTCCCTGTGACTGCCAAACTCGTCCTCTGGGCGCAGGTATTTTTTTCTGGGAGGGGGGGTGCGAAGGCCGCTCCCCCGCGTGGCAATCGACTTAATCTAAATTGCCTCCGACATGCTATTTTTTCTAACAAGAAAAGCTATAGCAGGGAAGAGTGGGAAGTGATACAAGGAGTATCTGCCTGTTTCCATGTCAAACATGCTACCAAGGCCAGAGTTTGTGTTAGGTATGTGGTGTTAAGGCGTGGTATTAAAGGTCAGGAGAAAACCACATAGGCGGAAAGAATAAAGGCCTATATGTTAAACCTGACAAATTTTGATAGCACATGCAAGGATGTGGTTTCTGGATAGGTCCAGGTGTTTGTGTTAGTTGAGAAAAAGGTATCATGCACCAGCCATGAACCATAATCTCGCCATTCCAGCTATCAGGGGATCAGACCTTCTGGGCACTGCTGTGACTAGCGCGGGCCTTGCCGATTGCGGAGCCATGCATCAAATTCCACTAGGGCCTGCTGCACAGTGCCACCTCCTTGGGGTCACTCGTACCCAGTACCTGATCCCGGAGAATGAGGCCAAGCCCACCGGGGTGGGGGCCTCCTGGATGGGGATGGGTCATGACACTGGGCCTCCTTCATCTCTGCCCATGCCATGGCCCGGTAAACAGGGCAACTGCGCTGGGAGGCCGGATGGCCCCCCGTGCAGTTGGTGCACACCGGTGTCACTTTACGTGCTGCACAGACCGTGTAGTGGTGATCACCACCACAACGGTTGCACCTCACTAAGAACCCACACCTCTCCTGCCGGTAGCCCCAACTCAAACAGCGGAAACACTGCAAGAGCTGCCAAGGGGGAAGCTTTGATCTCACCTGGTTGATGCTACCCACTGAGGTCCTCTCCTGATTGGCTCCTCGATCGACTGCTATCCTGGGAGCATTCCTGGGTTGCAGCTGGGGGACCCTCTCCTGGTGGGCTGGCGTAGTCTTCTTCCTCCTGGTTCGGGGTCGGCAACTTCTTCCCAGGGGTGGGGGTCTTTTCTCGGCAGGGGAAGAGGCCTTGTCCTGGTGACCCTGGAAGTACTGGTGGTCCCGCTGTAGAGACGGCGTCTTCCTCCTCCTGGCTGACAGCAGTGGCGTCGGTATGTGCTGACACCCGACTGTATTCCCTGTCCTGTGGGGCGCTCATCGATGTCTGCATCTCGACTGACACATTGGCAGGCTGGGCCTGGATAACAGCCTCCGAATGCCAGAGGGTCTCCTTCTCCACGGCCGTGCCGCAGTCCGCTGCGCTTTCCTGGATTGTGCCCAGGTGATAGGCCATTCCTGGTAGGCCTTGGTCTGTGTCCACTTCGTCCATTTCACCACAGGGAGCTTCGGGACTTCGGCCTGGGTCGCACAGTTGCGGCACCAGGGGGCGGCATGCTCCACCTCTGTGGTGGCATCGCTGGTCTTAGGCATGCACGGGAGGACTAAATCTGTATTAACCACCTTGTTCCTCGTCCATTGGTCCTTCCTGGCCATCTGGGTGGCAGTTGAGCTGGTCTCTGTCTCGGCCCTCCTCCTGAGGGTGCCGGCGTTCGTCCCTGGCACGCCGTCCCTCCCTGGTGGTCGGACAACCTGAAACAGAGTAGAGAGCTTGTTTTCCATGTCACGCATCTGCTCCTGGTTGTGATGCCTAATGATGAGGCTCCCTGGTAGAAAGCTCTCCACGGACATGGTCGCCAAGATGATCCTGCCTCCGTGGCGAGGGATCGCATTCTGTCCTAGACTAGGCCCTGTTCAGAAGATACGCGGCCTGTAGTAGACGAGCAGCACCTCGCACTCTGCCTCCATGCAGCCCTTGGAGAAGAAGAAGCCGTTGGGGGTTTCACACCCATCCCTGCACGGCTCCGTCTCCACCTCGATCTCCGACGCCTCCTGCTCTGCCACTGGTGCTGGTGGCAGTGTCTCCAGTTCCTTGCTGTCTTCTGGCGCTGGTGGCCCTCGGCTAAAGATTTCTCTGATTCTGCGTCCCATCTCTCTCCCGCATTCTTCGACTGTCATCTTTGTCTCCTGGTTGGCTTCCATCGTCGTCCCTGTAGATGCCTGAAACAGACCTGAAAAATACCGCTGAGAAGCGCTAGCTGACAAAGCTCTTTGTGCGTACATAAAGTACACAGTGTGCCGTGCTCTGAAAAGTGCACTGGCCCAGACAAATAAGCTCTTTCCTGTTTGTACTGAGAAGTACATGTGGCCTGACTAGTACTTGGAAAGTACAAATAGGCTGACGAGGAGAGTGACTTAGCGGGAAGCATGTACGTCTGCTCGCTGTGACTGCCAACCTCGTCCTCATCCTGGGCTCTCGGCCTATCAGCTCAATATATATACTGTTCGACAAACAGTCTAGAAATATTGACTTCTGGAAATGTTCTTGGAACACATCCGAACATACGAGGCACAATCGATCGACCGGCCTCTCGATTGGAGTAGATCACACTTGAATGTGCGATTACAGTTTACAATTACAAACTATCCACTTCATAGCCATATCAATAATATAATCTAATGGTTTCACAAAAAAAATATTTTCTACCTAATCGATACCTTTTTTATTTTGCCTTTGGCAATTTATAATATAATTAAAAATAACAGTACATGTTTTGATCGCTTTGCGATCATCATCAGCTGCATACACAAAAGCTTAGATAAAAAAGCATTAAAGCAAGCACATAATTAAATCTTTGTTGACTTTAAAACTAATGTTAGTAAAGGACATATGGGTTGGAGGGGATGAATGGGGTGGTGTTGCGGTGGGAAAGGGACGGTTGTTACAAGGCAGTTAATTTAAAATAAGTTAAAAACTTCTATCTTATTGAGCTAAAATGTCTTTAATATCTATTTAAGTCCCGAAGGCGGATTAAAATCACTCATTGTTTTAATACTAGAATTACAAAACATTATAAAATATCAAAGCTATTTTTTATTAACAATGCTGATGTAGTTATTTTATTATTATTATTATTATTATTATTATTATTATTATTATTATTATTATTATTATTATTATTATTATTATTATTATTATTATTATTAATCATATACAGTCATATCTGCACATTCATTATAAAAATTTAACCGGTTCTCAGACACTAAGGTCCAACATCAGTGTTAGGATTTAAATTTAATTCCTCAGGAGTGTGTCGTCAAAGTTAGTTAAAATGAGTTTAAAATGTAGCACTGTTGACATTAACTGTAAAATAAGAAAAAACAAACAAGTGTAAAAGTGTGCAAATAATACATATAAACTTAAAATGACGATGTGCTCAGGCTGTTGGTCGAGTACTAAGAAACGTTCAGCTTTAAATACGGAAACGCACTGCAAGCACATGATGTTACATCACCTCAAGGTTATGGTGGAAGCACTTGATGTTACGTCAGCTCGAGGTTGTAAACAAAATGTTGCTTGCGACTGTTAAATTTAAAATTTTATCTGGATCCCTTGTCTGCGCCAAAAATATCTCAATGTTTTCATGGGTATTTAATACAAATCCATAATTACCCTTAAAAATTAATTTCATGTCCTTTACGATCCTTAAAAAGCTGTGATTATTGTTACAAATATGTTCCGCAAAAGCTGAATATCTTTTGTACTTTATTGCCTTGAAATGTTCTTGATATCTTTGATTTAAGGGGGCCGAAGGGGTAGTATGTTGTCCTGTGGGTTCACTTCTTGCTGGTGGAAGTCTACTAATAAAACACAGGAAATGCCATTTATTCCTACCAAGTCCAATACATGCAGGTCCACGCTGTGGCCCCTGGGCAATGGGTTCACCGCTTGTACACGGCTAAGTCATGTAAGAGCGAAAAAGCGAGTTCCCGATGCTTCAAAATGGGGACCCACCAGCTAAGGGAGACAACCCCGAAAGAAAACATCGGCCCTCCAGGATTGCTGGGGTTGGTGTTGGGCTGACAACCCAATCTGTAAAAAAACTCTTGTTACGAAATCTGAAGAAGAAATAGCCAGCGTGACCTTTTTACGACGACCTCACAAATGTGTAAAGGACTTGAGAATTGGTTCGTGGAATGTTTTAACACTTTACCAAGCTGGAAACCTCAGAAAGTTGCTCAATCAGCTGGATGAGCATTGACTAGATATTACTGCTATTCAAGAAGTGAGATGGATTGGTGAAGGAGTGATACAGAGGAAAAATCACATGGTATTCTATAGTTGCCACATGAAGGATCACATGTTTGGTACTGGTTTTATTGTCAATAAGCAGATAAAACACCTTATCATGTATTTTCGGGCAAAATCGCATAGATTGTGCAGACTTAGAATTAGAGGGAAGTTCTTCAATTACAGCCTTATCTGTGCACATGCTCCAACTGAAGAGAAGAGCGACGAAGATAAAGATTCATTTTACGATGAATTGGATGAAATTTATAATGAGTGTGTTGTATACAAGGAACTTTATAAACAAAGCACAACATAAAAGTTTATTGCTTCAACATTTTATACAATATGTACATGAAATAGAACGAAACTTTTCTTGAAGCTTGTGGAGTTGCACATGTTTAATGTTAACATAAGATAGCAGGCTGAGGGCCTGAAGAATATTTACATTGGTACAAATTGACAGTCCTATATACATTCAATCTTGTCTTGATGAGACAGTCTGTTCAAATGAGAGAATGTTCTTGATAGTTGAAAACTATCGGTCATGTATAATAACAAGTGGAACTTGTAGAGAGAGTTTGTATTAGCAGAATGCTAATAGGAGGTGTATAACTTGCAAGGAACTTGCGTTTATGTTCATCTATAGCAGAATGCTATGATTGCAGTCGGAGCACTGTAGGGGACTTGTGTGAATAGCAAAATGCTTGGATGAGTGCTCGACGTGGCTACGGGATGCAGGATGAATGAGGCAGTGTCCAGAGGTGAAAGCTCACGGCCAGGAATCGGTCCACCTATTCAGAACACATTTTTAAGAGGGTGCCTCCGTGTCTGACTTGCGGTGTAGTCTGGTCGTTGGACACTGTGGGAGTCCTGAAGAGGCAAGAAACGTTGCTCCTTTTATAGCGCTGGCGGACATCACAGACGATCACGTCAGTGCACTGCAGTCTGCCTCGTGGTCTCTGGAAACATCCATGTCGAGCAGGCTGCAGCGCTTGTAGGCGCAGAGGACACACACAACAGAGTGCCCAAGAGCAGACTGTAAAATAATCTTTGGTGATTTGAATGCGAAGATAGGAAAGGAAGATGAATACAGACCTTGTATTGGAAAATATAGCTTGCATGATATTTTTAATGATAATGGAATCAGGCTTATACATTTTGCATCCTCGAGAAATATGGTCGTGGGATGTACAACTTTTAATCACAAGGATATACATAAAATGACATGAAGTCTCCAGATTGAAGTACTTTTAATCAAATTGACCACCTTCTAATAGATACAAGACACTTCTCTAACTTGATGGATGTTAGAAGTTACAGGGGGGCCAATTTGACTCTGACCACTACCTTGTGGTAGCAGCTATTAGAAGCCGAATATCCAATGCAAGAAAGGTACATGGATCCAACGCAAGAAAGTTCAACAGTGCTCGGCTGAAGGAGCCGGAAACTGCTCTCAGATATGCTAGCTTGCTTAATGAGGCCCTGACTGATATGCCTAATAGTGAGAGTACTGATGAAAACTGGAAGAATCTTAAAGACGCACTATCAAAAACTGCAAATGAAGTTTTAAGAAGGGAAGAGAAGTCTGGCACAACGATTGGTTTGATGAAGAGTGTGCACGAGCAACAACCTTAAAAAATGAAGCATACAAGAGAATGCAACAGAGGAACCACAACTGAAAAGCAGTGGAAGAGTATAGAACTTCCAGAAGAGAAGAAAAGAGATTGCACAAGAAGAAAAAGAGACAGTATGACAGGAAAGAATTAAGTGAAATGGAATGGTTGAAAGGGATAAATGATGTGAGACCTTTCTATCAGAAGTTAAATAAAAGTTGTAAGGATTTCCAGCCTAGAACAACTTTGTGTAAAGGTAAAGATGGTATAATACTGGGCAGTGAGGAAGCAATACTAGAAAGATGGACCCAATATTTTGACGAACTGTTGAATGAAAGTCCAGGTGATAACCAAGTAACCTTACCTCCTGTAAATACAAGAAAACTAGACATAGAAGTACCGATACCTACTGTTGAGTAAGTTGAGCTTGGCATTAAGAAGTTAACGAATAACAAAGCCCCGGGAATGGATTTAATACACTCAGAACTTGTAAAAAATGCTGGAAAAGAATTTGTTAAACACTTTCACAAACTAGTGGCCAAGATATGGGTAGCTGAAACAATCCCTGATGAATGGAATGTAGGTATCATCTGCCCGATACATAAGAAAGGTGATATCATGATGTGTTCTAACTATAGAGGTATCTGCTTATTATCCATTGCTTACAAAATATTTTCCAATATTCTCTTCAACACATTGGTGCCTTACGTGGAAAATGTGGTTGGTGACTATCAACGCGGATTTTGCCAAGGAAGATCTACTATTGATCAGATCTTCACAATTCGCCAGATACTTGAAAAATGTAAAGAATTTGGAATTGATACACACCATCTCTTCATTGACTTCAGATCAGCCTATGACAGCATTGATAGAAGTAACCTCTATGTAGCAATGGAGGAGTTTGAGATTCCTAAGAAATTGATCGCCCTTGTGAAAGCTACCATGGAAAATACTCGGAATCAAATTAAGATCCAGAATATGTTTTCAAGTGCTGTAACGACCAAGAACAGAGTTAGGCAAAGAGATTCATTATCATGCGTTTTGTTCAATATAGCTCTGGAGAAAGTTGTTAGAGATGCAAGTATCAACACAAGGGGAACCATCTTACATAAATCAGTTCAAATTTTGGCATATGCAGATGATATTGATTTAACCGCAAGAACACCAAGAGCATTGAAAGAAGCTTTCACAAGCCTTGAAAAAGCAGCAAGAAAGATGAATATACAGATTAATGAAGGGAAAACTATGTATATGCCCGTAACCAAGAAAGGCTACCTGAGTGGGTCTACATTCATAGAAATTGGCTCATATAAGTTTGATGTTGTGCATAGCTTTACCCACCTTGAATCAGAAGTTAATGCCAAGAACAATGTTTGTTCTGAAATCCAAAAACGTATACTGTCTGCTAACAAGCGCTATCATGGACTCAGAAAACATTTGTAGTCTGAGTTGCTGTTTAGGAAAACTAAAGTCCTGATGTATAAAGTTTTAGTAAAGCCTGTATTAACATATGGTGCTGAGACCTGGACACTCTCAAAATGTGATGAAAGAAGAATTTTGAGGCAAATTTTTGGGCCAGTGGAAGAAAATGGTGTCTGGAGAAGAAGATATAATCATGAATTGTATAATTTATATAACGAACCAAACATTGTTAACTGTATAAAGATCAGAAGGTTGGAGTGGGCAGGCCATGTGCTGCGTGCTAATGACAGAATGATAAAGAAGATATTTAATGCAGTACCAGAAGGAACAAGGAAAGTTGGTAGACCAAAGTTAAGGTGGGAATAAGGGGTGAGAGAGGATGTAAAGATAATTGGAATCAAGAATTGGAGGAACTCTGCACTTAACAGGAAAGAATGGGGAAAAATTCTTCAGAAGGCCAAGGCCGACAAAGGGCTGTCGTGCCAGTGATGATGATGATCTTTGATTTAAGGTTCGCCCAGTTCTTCCTATATAAAACATTTTACAGTTGCACAAGTGAGCATATATACTGTACTCCCTAATTTGTATATACTGTATATCCTTTTTATTGATACTATGTGCATTATATAGATGTTCTGATATTTTATTTCTAGTTCTAAATGCGCTTTGAGTTGAAATTTCTTAAATATATTTGCTATTTTAAAAACTTGATCTCCAAAATACGTAAATGTTACAAATTGACTACGTTCAGAGATTTTCTTTCTTTTCTCATGTTGTTTTCTTTTTCTCATTTACTTTCTTAAGTATAATATTGTCTATCATATTGGATTGTAGCCATTTGCTTTAGCAATTTGTTTTATTATTCTAAATTCTTTCAGTTTGTTTTCATTACTCAGGGAAAGTTTTAATAATATATTAATATAGCTGTTGTAAGCTGCTTGTTTGAGAGTTCCTGGGTGGTTGGAGTTTTTGTTGTTGATGGACTATCTGGGTTTCCTAAATATATTGAAATCCATCCTATTGTTGGTTTTTGTTAATGTGAGGTCCAAGAAATTTAACTTTTGATCATTTCCTTTCTCCATAGCAAATTTAATGTAGTTGTCAAGCAAATTTAAACAACCCAGAAGTGTTTCAGGAGTAATGAGGTCTCCATTTAAAAATACTAGCATGTCGTCAACTTAACAGACCCATAAATTTATTTATTTCTGACATATGTCCAAGATGGTTTTCTCAAGGTTATTTAAATACATATTGGCTAAGAAACCTGATAGTGGATCCCCCATTGGTAAACCTGTGTTTTGCTGGTAGTGCGTCCCATTGAAAGTAAAGTAATTATTTTCTAATATTAGAGTTAATAAATTTTACGTTCCATTAATTTCTATGTGACATAGTCTGTCTTAGTTCTTTAACTACCGGGCGAGTTGGCCGTGCGCGTAGAGGCGCGCGGCTGTGAGCTTGCATCCGGGAGATAGTAGGTTCGAATCCCACTATCGGCAGCCCTGAAGATGGTTTTCCGTGGTTTCCCATTTTCACACCAGGCAAATGCTGGGGCTGTACCTTAATTCAGGCCACGGCCGCTTCCTTCCAACTCCTAGGCCTTTCCTATCCCATCGTCGCCATAAACCTATCTGTGTCGGTGCGACGTAAAGCCCCTAGCAAAAAAGTTCTTTAACTTTTCTTCTATTAAGTTTATAGTCTCTGAGGAATGTTAGAGTACAAGTCGGTCACATAATATGATACCATTATAGTTTTCTCGTTAAATTCAATTGATTGTATTTTGGAAATGGCTTCCAAAGAATTCGATATTGAATTGCTGTTTACTTACATATACTTAGAGTTGAACAATGAACCTGTCTGTGCTTTGGTTGATTCTGGAAGTAGCCTCACCTTGATGAGTGAGAATTGGTGTAACTCCATGAAATCTGTTTGTAAATTCCCTTCCTTAAAACCTGTATGTTTAACCTGCCATACACTTAACTCTAATGCCTTGAATGTGATTGGATGTCTGAATGTCAAAATTAGAATCCATAATTTCACTTGGAAAATGCCCATGCTAGTGGCGAAAGATTTATCTTGTCGTTTCATTCTGGGTGCAAATTTTATTGCCAAAACTGGTATAATGAGTTCCAGTTTAAATTTTCCATCAAGACCTTTACCTTGTGTAATTGTTCCCCTATTCTTCCTTATCATGTCAATGCTGTGTCTGAAGACACGGGTGAACACAAAGCTTTTGATTTTGATCATTTGCCTGATGATTAGGCCAACCAATTTAGGAACTTTTGTGATAAATTTCCTGATGTGCTTACCGATAAGTTAGGTGAAACCAATGTTTTGGAATATAAAACTCAAGTCACTGACAATGTACCTGATCGTTCTCCTCCGTATCGGTTGTCGCCTCCCAAGATGAAAGCCCTTAAGGCTATTATCGATCAAATACTTGCTGATGGTGTAATACGTCCCTCTAAATCTGCTTATTCTTCTCCCATATTTCTTGTCCCTAAACGACAGGATGGCTTTAGGCCTGTCGTTGATTATCAGATGTTCAATAAGAGAGTCGTGCTTCAATCTGTTCCTCTTCCTGACTTGCACTTTTGTTTCTCTTGGTTTACTAATGCCAAAATTTATACCAGTTTTGATTTGAATCAGGCATATTATCAGATACCTCTTGCTCAAGAATCCAAGCACCTCACTGCATTTGCTACTGATTGGAACCTCTGTGAATTTGAGCGCGTGCTATTCGGTCTCGCCATGGGTGCTGCGGTCCTTATTTGGCTGCTAGATAATGTTTCGTCAGACATTAAATTCAAATTTGTATATAATTATTTGGACGATTTAGTTATTTTCAGTGAAACCTTTGAAGAGCAGGGCATATTGTGCCTGAGAAAGGTGTCTCTGTTGACCAATCTCGTAGTGCAGCTATTCAAAATTTTCCAACCCCTACAGGTGTCAAGGCTGTAGCTAGGTTCATTGGCATGGTCAATTTCTTCCGTAAATTCATCCCCAGTTTTGCTGAAAGAGCAGCCCCATTAAACGCCTTGAGGAGAAAAGATGCTAAATTTGAGTGGGGTGATGCCCAACTTGAAGCCTTCTATGACTTGAAATCTGCCTTGTGTAATGCTCCTGTGCTGGCTATGCCAGATTTACCTAAACTTTTCATTCTTCAAACCGATGCCTCATCTACAGGTACGGTATATCTGGAGTTCTCCTCCAGGAATTTGAAGAGGACGTCGTCCAATTTCTTATGCTTCCCGTAGTCTAAACCCTGCTGAAGGCAACTATTCAGTCTATGAATTAGAAGTCTTAGCTGTTGTTTTCTCTCTGGAAAATTGTAGAATGTATCTTGAACATCTACCTTTTGAATTTGAAACGGATAATCAGGCATTGAGTTGGGTACTGGCCAAACCAAGAAGAACTGGTCGTTTTGCGTGTTGGGCAGTACGCATCTCAGCTTTTCAATTTGAAGCTCGTCATATTCGTGGTACTGAAAATGTTGTTGCTTACAGTCACAGTAGGATGTTCTATCCTGGTAGTTCTGATCCTCAATCAGAGCCTGCAGATCCCTCTCCTGAACAAGTTTCAGCCTTTGTTAATGTAGTTCTGACCAATTCCACTTTCCTTTCAAAAGTTATTGGTAAACATCAGGAAGATGATGTTGTATTGAAGGCTATTATTGACAGGATTAAGTCTGGTGAAATGTCAAACCATATGTCATTAAGAATGGTGTTCTGTGTTGTCCTGCTCGTGGCCGCAGAGACCCCAGAATTGCTGTTCCAGCTAATTTAGTTCCTGCTCTTTTCAAATATTTTCATGAATCCCCTGTCGGTGGACACCTCGGTGTGTTCAAAGCTAGAGAGAAAATCCGTAAACATTTAATCTGGAAATCCACGGATGGTGAAATCCATACCTTGGTCAAATCTTGTAAAACCTGTAATATTAGTAAACCTTCTCCTAATACTTGCCTAGGTCTGTTGTCATCTGAGCAAGCTTCTCGCCTAATGGAGAGATTGTTTATAGATTTCATTGATCTTTTCCAAGATCACGGACCCGCCATCATTTCATACTTGCGTGTGTTGATGCTTTCTCCCGTTTTATGTGGCTGTCCCCTACTCGTATGGCTAATGCTAATACTACTATTTCTTGCTTGAATTAGATCTTTGCTTCATTTGGACCTTGTCAATTTTTGGTGAGTGACAACGTTAGAGCTTTTACATCTGTGCAATTCCGTAATTTCTGTTTTGACTTATCTATTTCTCATGTAACTACCACCAATTATTATCCCAAGCCTAATTATGCTGAAAGAGTCAATCAAAATCTAAGATCTGCTCTTATTGCCTGCCATTCTTGTGACCACTCTAGATGGGATTCATCACTTAATTGGTTATCATTTGCTTTCCACACTGCCGTTCATGAAAGTCATAAGCAAACTCCTGCTTCATTGATGCTCGCGTTTACCCCTAATTCTCCACTTTCTAATCTGAGGTCCATTAATTATCTTCTGCCTGATGTCGCTAATCCAGAAACGATCCGTGCTGCTTGGCACCGTGTGCGTAAAAATTTGAAGGTTTTTTACGCTAAAGTTCAACATAACTACAATCACTGGTGAAGACCGCACAACCTGTCTGTGGGTGACCAGGTTTATGTAAAGACTGATACCATCAGCAGTGCTGCCGACCATGTAATTAGTAAGTTATCCCCCAGATTTTGAGGTCCCTGCACTATTTTGAAACTTTTAACCCCTGTGTCATTGTTAGTCAGTGATCCTGAAAGAAAGAGGATCAGTTGGGTTCATTTGTCTCAAGTTAAGATTCCCTAGTTATGAGATGATACTTTAGAAACTATTTAAGACATTTTGGTAGTTATAAGGTATTAGTTGTAAGCAAAATTCTAGTTAATATGCTGGCCAGCAATCTTTTCGGATCTTATAGTTAATAGTTTAATTAGGAGTTGCCTTAGTTGTAATGAGTACGGTCATGTATGATCATGCTAGGTATAATTGAGTATGTCTTTTTGGTAGAATTAAGATCTTCATATTCATAACTAGGGATTTTAGTAAAATATTCTGGAAATATTCTCTGGTCGAATTTTCCTTAGGTTTTTACAATTTTTTCCATTTGAAATTCTTTATAGTGTTTGCCTTAGGGGGGGGCTGAGGTAGTCCCAAGTCTGTGGGTGGGGATCTCGCGATGGAGGTCATTGAGACACCAGTTAGGTGCCTCGAAGTTTTGTCCACCGGGGTGGCATTAGCTCTTGGAATTCCGTCTGCTGCGTATGAATTTATGTTGCAGTGGACGGACGGGGCTGCAATACCTGTTTCTACCTGTTGTGCCTAGGGGAGAGGCACGTTGAATGTCTTGGGCTCTGCCGTTCTACGCTGCAACCCAGTGGCCAGATGTCCAGGTCACGACAACATTTTCCTACCTGACAACCTGACGTGCCTAGTTGAGGGGCACCTTCTACGTTTTGGCGGCTATCGTCCAATACCAGATATCCAGATAATGACTGTTGCATATCTATCTGACAATACCTGATGGGCCTATTGGTGGGGCACATCATACGTTTTGTATGTGTCATCCAGCACTCCAACCCAGCAGCCAGATGTCCTGATAACGCCAGTAGTGCTAGACTGTGCCCTATTTCACTGCCTGATACCAGTTGGTCCAAAGTATGGATGAACCGCATAACTACTTGCTTGTGAACCCAGTTTGAACTGAATTAAAATGGAGGCTTGTGGCATCGGCCGAGTCGTCAGTCACATGGTCAGAAATAACTAGTGGTCAGCAGTAGCAACTCCTATCGTGTAAATAAAGTAAGAACTACACAAGATCTACTGGTGTCAAACATCATAAAGAAAGCAGTGGATGTCTTGTTAGTGGACATAAGAGTTAAAAATTAAAGAAATTATTTTACAGTGTTGTACTTTCTTTTATTTTTCAGTGGATATAAAAATTACATTTCAATTTTTTGAAAATCCAACGCAGAAATTGGACTGCTAATAAAGTATAATAAAATGATTTTTATCGAGCTATGCTTGAATTCTAGGGCGGGGAGGATGTATTGATTGTAGTTACCTTGGAAAATTAGACCGTTGAGGAATGTAGAATGATAGTGAGATCTTGTATGTTCATATCTTTATTTGTTGGAATCTAAAAAGAAAGTGACTGTGTGTGTAATACAGTAGAAGTCCGTTATAGCGAGAATTCATAACGGCGAAAAAGTCACTCGCTATAACGGATTGTTGTTATATCCGATTTTTGTACAAAAGTCTGAAAACCCCCCATGCACATTAAAATCGGTATGAAACGGCAATCAGTTTGTTCAAAACTTGCGTTTCCGCAGATGATATCCACACTATGGCTTACTTGTTTGAGATTTTTCGTAATCCGATACTACGTGAAAGTGTATGTTTAATTTCATTCTTAAAAAAATATAGTACCGTATTTCTCCGAATCCAAGATGAACCACACTTTTTCCTTCAAAAAATTTAAATCAGGCTCAAAAAGATCTTTGTAAAATCATATGAATGCCATGTTGTACAGTAGGCCTACGCATTTTTAGACTATTTTTAGACGCCGAACATTGACTTTCGCCATGCCGTATTTCTTTTTTTCTTTTTTCGGCTGCACAATTATTCTTTATTTCCGCAGGTTTAAGGACCATTAACTTAACATTGGTATCATACTACCGAAGAGAACCCGTTGAAAATTTTCCGGCAATACCTATTCCATGCGTCTCTACAATACAACGATCTATCAGGAAATTATTCTTGCTGTCTATAAAACTGTTACTTTTACGCAGCGTCAGATATAACCGGCTACCGCTACACGCACGTCTCACTTGCCGGGTTCGGCCAAATTCAGCGGCTAGTAATGTATAGGCATAATCGCGGACGTTGAATGTCAACGAACGAGTTTATTGCGCCATTCCGCCCTTGCCTTTTTCGTGCACATACCTCACAATTTCATCTTCGACCTCTTTAAAGCGTCCTTGTTGCGGACCACTGAATGCATTTTTTTACAGTACACACTTTTTTAGCTCTTTGTCTTCACGCTAACGCCAAATATTGGCTTTAGTTAAGCCTATGCCGTATTTTCTTGCGGCTGCACAATATTATTCTACATTTCCGAGTGTTTAATAACCATTGACTTAAACTGGCATCATAATATCGACTAGAACCCGTTGATAATTTGCCGGCAATACCTTGTCCACGTAAGTTATCTTTACAATACGACTATCCATCACGAAAATATTCCTGCTGTCTATAAAACTTAATTTTACTCAGCGTCAAGTAGGCCTACAATAGACGCGTTTAAACTCTGCCACTGAGTAGCCATGGTTTTTCTAAGAATTCGAAATGTCACATGTTTTGATGCCATTCTGCAGATTTGAGAAACACACAGGCACTGTACAACCGGTTGTCGCGGCTAGCGATGCATAGTAAAGAGGCGGTCGTTTATTGTCAACGAGTTCTGTGCGCGTGTGAAAAGAAGCAGCGTGGTTACAGCGGTAGTTGCCAGTGGTATCCATTTACTTACTGTTAGGCCGCGAATGCAACAGCATTTGAGTTTTTGCATGAGATTCTGAGAAAAATAAGGTCTTGGATTCGGAGAAATACGGTATCACTCCAGAGATTTCTGTGGCAAACACCTCAGCTTTCTTCTTCAAACAGCGTCACCTAACCTAACCGTATATGTATCTTGAAAACTTATTTAAAACGCATGTAGAGAAATAGACTCCTTGCGAAAAAATTACATGTAAATAGCCTTAACTAGATGCGAGAAGATACGAAATATCTTCTGAAATCAGTGATGAACTCTGCCATATCTTGAGGCGTATCACATTCTTAATTAATTTCCGTATATAACATTAAAATTAAGATATCGTTTACTTCAGTCTTTATTTTTAACGAGTTAACAACTGCTATCGGCCACGTTATTTATGCATTTATTAAGAAAACGTGTTATCCTCTTTCATTTCAAATTTTCTTTAGAGAACAGCAGTCGACGGATATTACCAATCAACTCCAACATTGCCTTTGAATGTCAACGAGAGAGCTCGCAAATGCAGAGTGAGAAAACTATACCGTACCGAAGATGATCAATCACATTCTGGTGCAAACGTTTCAGTTTTCTTATTCAAACAGCGTCACTTATCCTAACTTAACCGTACCATACGTATGATGAAAACACACTTCAAGCGCCAGTAGAGATATGATAACTTTCTCGCTATAAATTTTCACAATAGCCTTTCCGTAATTTAACCAGACGCGACAAAATATAAACTAACCTCTGAAATCAATTAAGCACTCTACCATATCTCGAGGTGTATCCCATTCTTACTTAATTGCAGTATATAGCCTCAAAATTAAGCGATCGTTTAGTCAGCCTTAATTTTTAACGAGTTAACAACCCTTACCGGACACGTTATTTACGCATTTATTACGAAAATATGTTCTTTTTCATTTCAAATTTTCTTTACAGAACAGTTGTCGACGGGTATTACTAATCGACTCTGACATCGCCTTCGAATGTCGACGAGAGAAATCGCTAGTGCACAGAGCAAGGAAACGATGCCGAAGGTAATCGATCGAATGCAATATCATCGCTGGGGTGCATAAATATCGGTAACGGAAAAATCGCGCGCGCTCAATCGCTCGTAATAACGGATGCGTCAGTGGTATGGTTCTCGCCGTAACCGAAGGACGATACACAGTTTAATATAGGGATTTTGAAGGGACAAAAAAGTCGTCGCTATAACGGAGTTGTCGTTATATGCAGTACTCGCTATAGCGGACTTCTACTGTATTTAATAGGGAACTTGGTTTTTTATAACGTTTTCTGTATGTAAAGATATCTAGGGTTATTATTGTGAAAAATGTTATTATGTTTTATGAGCATCTGAAGGTAAGATAAAAAACTTTTGGAACATGGTGTGGTGCACGTGCCAGATCGGGTAGTATGCTTTGAGGAATTTCTGGTTACATCAGTCTGGAAATTTCTCAAAGCTACTCGCAGTATTTTGTCAGTTTTTTCCCTGGGCCCTCATTGGCCATAATAAAACATTTTACTATTGGCGAAAGTTAGAAACTGGTTGTTTCACTGTTTCACCATTTCCAGCTTCGGAGTTCTTGGACAGAGCCAAGCTCATTCTTGTCTTCTTGTTGTTTGGACAGGTGAAGGGAGAAGTTCTCTCCTCCAGGTGATGGGTCTCTTGGCCCCCCCTATAAGGTAAGCACTGTCTTTTTCTTCTTTCGGGAAGTAATTTTGAAATGTAGTGTTCAATTTAATTTTTCTTTAACTCCGGAGCTTACCCGCTTTTCTCATTGCCGAATTTAATTTCACATGACTTAGCACTTGCGGCTAGTCATATCATCTTTGTTTAGAGGCAGTTTTCCCCTTTCCTTTTGGTTTCATAATTTGTTTTAATATGTAAAATTTTCAATTCCAGTTTTCTTTGGTTGTAAGCTGTATAAATATGTAAATTGTAAATTCCCCCCTCAGGGCTGCCTCTCATAAATCTGTGTCCTCTTAGCATACTCTCATTTAGGATGAGCTCCTTATTCAGAAGTGTTTTTTAAAAGGTTGCTTCCTAAAAAGGGTCTGTGCTAAGATGTATATTATTTTCAGCTTTTCCTTCCTTCCTTCCTTCCTTCCTTCCTTCCTTCCTTCCTTCCTTCCTTCCTTCCTTCCTTCCTTATGAGCGTGTACTCTTACTTTGTAATGCAATAGGGTTGTAAATTTACTAGTTACTTCTGTATGTAACTAAAAATTAGCACCGTGAAAGTTGTACGTTCAGTATAAGTTTTCTTCTTGAAATTATGTTAACTTTGCATCATAGAAGTTTGTACATTAAGTGTAATATTTTATTGTTATTATTTTTGCAAGTTCCGAATGTAATGTTATTTTTATCATGATTATCAATCCAGTAAATTGTATTTAAATTGAACACCACTAATTTCGCTTCACCAGCAATGCCAATACCTTCTCACTACCTGGGTATGGTCCCATCCGGTTCTCATCTCCGTTCCTTAGTAGTCATGTTGCCCAACCTGATTGTTACAGTTTGTTGTTTTCATGTGCTAAACATGCGTATGTTTTTGATATTGTTTGATCGCATCTGAAAATTTTTAGTCTGCAAATTATTATTATTATTATTATTATTATTATTATTATTATTATTATTATTATTATTATTATTATTATTATTATTATTATTATTATTATGTTTCATTTGTGTTTGTGTACACCGGAAAGGTTACAGGTTAAAGGGATAATCGAAGATAGAGGTTAAATCCCTACCATTGGGGAAAGAGTGAAGGATCACTATAAATGGGGTTTTGAGGGTTAGAACCACACATTTACAAAATATATATATATATATATATATATATATATATATTTTATTGAATTTAAAAATTGTAAGAAAGAGAGCAAATAATGAATGTAACAATTATGAATGTTTAACATTGAAAAGGCAGTGAAGCTGCAGATAAACTATACAAGCAGCTATGAAAGTCAATTCAAAAAGAATCTAAATAGAAGGACTAAGTCCTGACACTGAAAGGCAGATAAAACTGCATTCAACTTTACAAAAGCACCATGAGGCAATTACAAGCGGCCATGAAATGCAATTCAAGAACAATCTAAATAGAAGGACTAAGTCCTGGCATTGAAAGGCAGATAAGACTGTGTTAAACTTTACAAAATTGCCAGGAGGCACTTGAACAACTATCAATGTAGACTGCAATCCAACAACAGTGAAGCAGATGAATTTATGTACAGAAGTCTAAGTAACGGAGTCACAAATAAATAGAGCGAGTCAACTCAGCTAAGTATCTTGATATAATATTAGACTCAACACTTTCCTGGAAAAGCCATACTGATTATATAATCAGCAAAATTACCCCTTTGATAGGAATAATGCACAGATTAAGATACAGTAATATTTCTCATCAACAATTGAAGTGTATATATTATGCAATGATCCACCCACATCTAACATACACAAGCTTTATTTCGGGAAGGTGTAGGAAAGATTATATTAATAAATTGGAAATCCTACAAAAAAGAGCCATCAAAATCATGTATGGATTCCCCTTTCTCAAACCGTCACATGAAGTTTTTTCAAAGTCAAATATTCTCCCATTCCATAAACAAATTGCATTTTTGTCGGCAGTCTTTATGTATAAGCTAGACAGGAAATTAACCCATTCTACTGTCAGCTTCTCCCATTTTAGTGGAATTCGTGGATATGAAACTAGAGGATCATTAAGGATATATCCCTCTCACTCTAATTCAGTAAAGTATGGAGTGAAAGGCATAGAATCATCAATGTTTAGGGATTATAATGTGTTGCCTCCTGTTATAAAGAACTCTAAATCGGTTATATGTTTTAAGAAAAAAAACTGAAGGAATATTACTCTTTTACAGATATCATAATATAATCTATATTTAACTTGCTTTAATTAATACAATAATATGTATATCTTGTCCATATTTAATATATTACAGCTATGCAATATCTGAATATACTTCTGAAAAACTATGATCCTAACATGTTTAAAAAAAAGCAATGTCTTAGTTATCCAAAAATGTACTTGTTACTTTACAGAAAAAGCTATTGTATATGAAATGTAATTATTGTGTTGCCTTAAGAAAAGTATGTACTGTATTGTCCCTATCATGAGCCAGAGGCTCATGGGACCTTTTGTCACCAATAAATAAAAATTAAAAAAAAAATCCTTTCCAGAAAACTCTCTCTCTGACTTCTTAATACAGATATTTTGCACGCGTTCAATAGGTTTTGAATTTTACTTCATTACACGTTGCTGAGCCAAGTAGCTAGGCTCATGCCTAGGAGAAGGCGAAGTTTAGTCATCGCTGTGGTAGAAATGTGCAGTTCCAACTGGGGGCTAAGTCAGCCCTAGTTGTCCTTCTGGTTTAGCCTGACATGGACTAGTCAGCCTGTAGCTGGTTGTGTAGAGGCAAGAGTTGCAGCATTTCGGGGATCAGTGGATCAGCCTGAGTAGTCCTGGTTAACGAAGTTTCTGAAGCTGTCCAAGCACAGTACTTATATGGAGAGTAATGGGTGGTGGATAATACAGTAAAACGTAACACTGAAAGAAACTAAATTTAAATTGTAGAACCATAATAAACAAATAAAGGAGATAATCTTGTGTAAGCCTTAAAAGAACAGAAACTCAATAATAAATGGTAGAAAAAGTACATAACACTGCAGCACAAAAAATAATAACTGCGGAAAGTTACATTATATCATTCGCAGCCAATAACAAGGCAAGTGGCCAGTGACGTCATAGCGACATAGACAGAAAACCTCGATGAACATAACATAAAGATACAAAGGTATACTTAAATTTAAATAAGTGATGTAATGTAATTAGAGCAACCATCGATCACAATTAAAATGAATAACTACAATATATTTATGGAAACACGAACAATATCTTTTTTTAAAATAGTGCTTTACGTCGCACCGACACAGATAGGTCTTATGGTGACAATGGGACAGGAAAGGCCTAGGAATTGGAAGGAGCAGCCGTGGCCTTAATTAAGGTACAGCCCCTGCATTTGCATGGTGTGAAAATGGGAAACCACGGAAAACCATCTTCAGGGCTGCCGACAGTGGGATTCGAACCCACTATCCCCCGGATGCAAGCTCGCAGCCACCCACCCCTAACTGCATGGCCAACTTGCCCGGTTGAACAATATCTAGGTGCACTTATATCTAAGTCCTCATGTCTCTTAGTGCCTACACACAGACTACCTCAGCCACATAGTCCTCTTGCAGTCCATAGTTCACAGCCAGGTGGCTTTATCAGAGGCCACCACGTTCTCATGGGGGATCTGCTGGGTTCGATCAACGGTGTCTTCGTTCCCGGTGGTGATGATCTGCAGGTCCTCGCGGGGCATTCGAAGCACGCTGGCTTCCCCTTCATTTGCACATTTGTGTTCTAAGAGGGCCCACGCATCTTCGTAGTCCACCAGTGTGATGCACGGGACAAGCTCGCACGTCTCGGGCTTGGCCCTGTAGAGTCTCCTCTTTTTCCGGGGTGCTGAAATCATCTTACCGGGACATGGCTTAGTGCTGCGATGAGTCTCCTGGTCAGGTTGGACCCTTGTTTGTCGGCAGTAGAAACACTGCAAGAGCTGCTGAGGGGTAGTTTCGATCTCAACAGACTGCTGTTACCCACTGAGGTCCTCTCCTGGTAGGCTCCTCTGCTGTCCTGGGAGCAGTCCTGTGTTGCGGCTGGGTGGCCCCCTCCTGGTGGGCCGGAGACGTCTTCTTCCTGCTGGTCTGGGGGAAGGCGTCTGTTTCTTGGCAGTGTCGGCAGGGGAAGCTCTCCTAGCGGCCCTCCTCCCGGCCTTGTGACTGTGGGGCAGCACGTAGTCGCGCTGCTGGGCCGGCTTTGCACTCCTCGTGGCTAGCGGCGCCAGTCGATGCCGACACCTGATTGCGTTCTCTGTCCTGTGGGGTGCACTGTCTGCATTGTGACAGACACGCTGGCAGGCTGGAGCTGGGTAGCAGCCTCCGAAGGGCAAGGGGCATCCTCTTCTACTGTTATGCTGCCGTCCGCCATCTGGGGCGCTTTCCTTAATTGCGTCCGGGTGATAGGCCCTTCCTGGTTGGCCTTGATCTGCAACCACTTCACTGTATTAGGCCTAAGGACCACGGTGTGTGTCCATTTGGCAGAGCTGGGCTGCTTGACATAGGTTGAACAGTCACGGCGCCAGGGGGCGGAAAGCTCAACCTACATGGTGGTGTCACTGGTCTTTGGTATGGCCGCGAGGACTAAGTCGGTCTTAACTGCCTTATTTCTCAGCCATCTGGCCTTCCTGGCCATCTGTGTGGCGGTTGCTTTGGTCTCCGTCTTGAGGGCGCCGGCATTCAGCCCTCGTGCACCGTCTCCTTGGTAGTAGGATGACCTGGAACTGAATTGAGAGCTCCTTCACCATATTCTCCAGCCGCTCCGCACTGTGGGGTCTGACGATTAGGCCCCCCCCCGGGAGAAAGCTCTCAATGTACTGAGAAGGGGATATCTTCTTTACTCCAGAAGAGGGGATGCACATTATATACAGGATTATGTCCCTTTCTATGAATGCTTCGTACCTCTCCTTGTAGTACACGAGAAGAACCTGGTTCATCGGGGTCACACTATTCGCCAGGAGCTCAAAGCCATCAGGGGGTTACACTCGTGCCTGTAAGCGTCCCACTCCACTTCGTTCTCTGCCGTCGACATACTGGTCCTCCTGAAATAAATCTCCTGAAAGAGAGTATGAGCACTGAGAAGTACTACAAGATAATGTTGTTTTTTTTTTAATGCTATTTGTTCGGGGTGTCGACCTATAGAGATCTTTTGCCCCTAAGATAATGCTTTAGTGTGTACTTAATAGAACGCAACCATAGACAAAGCTCCTTCGGAAATGTACTAACAAGTACAAGTTGCCCGACTAGTACAACAGCCTGGCAAAGAGAGTGACTCAGCGGAAAGCACGTCTGCTTGCTGTGACTGTAAAGCTCGTCCACAGAAAATTTATGGGCATAATAAACCCAATAATATAAGAGAGGATCCATCATCCATTTGTCCCTAAACCCTTTAGTAAATCATCAGGGATAACTCGTTCATATCTCTTATGTCCTGCGAAGTAGTGAACTGGATTCACAACAGAACGTAACGATGAAGAGTATTTAATATTAGCATTCAGAATTCCCAAGGAAAATGCATGGGGTATGCAGAAATGATCAGAACCTCTTCTAGCGGAACAGAGTACAGATATAAGTGCGTGACTAAGGAACACACAGTATCAGCTGTTTACATGTGCTGTGCAGTTGACAATCAATACAGTAGCGTGCATTGTGTGACTCAACACATGTAGGGGAGGAGAATGGACAAGCAGAGCATCGGGAAAGAGAAATTTAAAGCATCAATTCCTGTATGTTTTTGCGTTTGTGCCCTGTGCCGTGTGAAACACTACAAAAATGAAATAAAAAATATTAATGATCACAGTATGTACGAGGCATAAACAATTAACAGAATTCAATTATCATTAAATATATCTCCTCAATGTACTAACAACTCTGAAGTTAAGCTGGGAAGGCCTGGCCAGTTACGTCAGGAAATCTAAATAATGGAAGATAAGATACCTGGCATTAATAGTGGTGTACATTTCTGATTAACACCTATCATAACACTATAATCACATATGGATCTACCTTGGACTTAGTTTTATTAGCCTATGTTCTAGGATACTCTGTTCTAAACAGCCTTTAATACCTGTCAATATCACAGGATGTGCTTGCAATGTTTACTTTTATTACATAAGTTATGTTACATGGGTATGTTATACCAGTAATTACTTTGCAGTGTGGTGAAATTTGACATGCACGAAATGTACTGTGTTTACGACATGCTTAATAAAAACGATGCACTGTGCTCACCCGAAGCCGGCAGGAGTTTCACTACTAGTATTCCAGTTTTGTACGCCAGGCGGTTCAGGATACATTAGCGCATGATAATAATAATAAAAAAATAATAATAATGAGAATGAAGACGCTACATTATCCGGGCATGATGATCAGATGTTGCTCAGTGATAGCCTACACCACCAATACTAGCAAGGTTGAATGTGAGCGAGCGACATGTCAGTATATTACCAGGGGTTTGTCATTCGCATAGATCCTACGCTTCCGAGCGCCCCGCTCAGACTGAGTACTTCAGGCCTCCACTCGCCGTGCGTGCTGTTGTACCTCACGTCACCTCACCGAACCCCACATGACAAATATGGGAGCTCTTAATGGTACAAACATCTCGTGATTGCTATTGGTCGATTTCGAGTTGAGAATTCCCCATCGATTGGACTGTTTATTGCTTTGATAGTTTGTATTATGTGTTTTGAACTTGCCAACCTGTTTTTAATTTCAATTTCACTAAATGCGACTATGCTATTAATAACAATAACATGTGTATCATACATATTTATGTCACGTTATGGCCTTTTGGCTGAAATAAATTTGTAATTATCGCTTTGATGACCACGTGTGAGACCGGTCTACTTTGTCACCTTTATTTATCTTCTTGCTTATTTTCGTTTTCATGTTCTTCGAGTGCTTTTCAGTGGAATTGTGAGTGGAATTTCTTGTTTGAAGAAGTAGAAGATATTTGAGTTAAGAATTCCTTATTGTTCTTACTATATTAATCTCCTGAGGCCAGAATATGAAAAGCATATCACACCAATGTAAATGAAATTCCAATAAATAAAAACACCAACTTTTTGGCCTACTCAATATTCTATTTATTTTATTGTTTAAAATATGTTTTGTGGGATATTTGATTCTATTTTTAAACAGTGTCAAAGCCATCAGGAGGGATACACACACACCTCTAAGCATCCCACTCCACCTCATTCTCTGCCGTTGACGTACTGGTCCTCCTGAAATAAATCTCCTGAAAGAGAGTATGAGCACTGAGAAGTACTACAAGATAATGCTTTAGTGTGTACTTAAAAGAACACAACCATAGACAAAGCTCCTTCGGAAATGTACTAATAAGTACAAGTTGCCCAACTAGTACAACAGCCTGGCAAGGAGAGTGACTCAGAGGAAAGCACGTCCGCTTGCTGTGAACTGTCCAGCTTGTCCACAGAAAATTTATGGGCATAATAAACCCAATAATATAAGAGAAGGTTATGTAAGTTATTAACTTGATGACTGATAGCTGTTACTTAAAAGTTTTTTTGCATGGTGGTTGTCATTAATAACAATGACATGTGTATCATACATATTCATGTCATGTTATGGTCTTTCGGCTTAAATAAATTCTTAATTAACTTAATTAAATTCAGTTGATGTAATGTTATATTATTTCTGATAAGCCACTATTGTTTTCATGTTATTGAAATTAGCAGTAAAAATATAAACTGATGACAGTGCCTTTAATTATTTTCTTATATTTCTTTTTATGCCTCAGACCAAGCATGGAAAGTGCCAAATTTGTGGGATATACACTGATGCGGAAGAGGTCCGGCAGCAGGGAATCTTATCTTATTTCACAATTTCCCTATTGCTGATGATGATGATGCTTGTTGTTTAAAGGGACCTAACGTCGAAGGTGTTCAGCTCCCATTTCCCTGTTCCTAGATGTGATATTTGCAAAAAGTGGCTTGATATTGCAGGAATCCAAAGGTTGGTGCAGCTTTCTTCACAGCTGAGGAACCGCACTATGTGTTTGAGACATTTTCGCAGCTCCAGCTATCCAGGACCTCTATCAAAGGTACTGTCCCAGTTAGAAGTAAGTAATTATTATCATTATTAATATTATTAATGTTCACAGTACTGTGGCCTATCAAATTTTTCTGTGCTTCATTTAAATTGCTCTCCAGAGGTAATTATGATAAATTCATCAGTGGCAGATGAGGGTGAACCTCACTTCTCATAATGAAAGTTACTGTAATGCCCATCATACCTAGTCTTGCCTTACCTAGTAAGTTGAAATTTGTATATCATTACTTTAGCCCGGTCGACAAGACTTCCACACACGTGTAACGACTATCGTTTGTTTACACGCTCACAATGAGTAATCATATGAAGGATACAGGACATAGTTTCACCACAGTCGAACAAGATCTCCAAATTACGAAAAGAATTGAAAAAGGCAGACTCATGACCGAGTTCGATAATTTGTACATTTACTTGGACCAGAAATACAACATAAATAAAAACCTAAGTGATCCAATAGATAATAAAAGCCCTCTAGATGACCAAATAATAATTTTGTTTAATAAGTTAAATCTTCAAGACAAACATTTTTTCGAAGCTTTTAAGACAATATCAATAAGCACTCTCACTAAGCCGATAAACATACCACGCCCCTCCTCCTCTCTGAATGCACACAACTCCTTCCCATGCGCCAACCGCAAGCCCATAGCCCCGCCTTCTCAGGTCCACTCCCCTACACCAAGACGACACACAATACGAGGAGCAGAATGTTAGCGACTGCCAGTATTTCAAAAACCTTTCGCACAAGAAGGCAACAGTCCAACAATATTAAAGGTAAGGTTTAACACCACAGACTCAAAGTTTATGCATAAATCCTCCTTTCTTTTGCTTTCATTTTCAACCTAATTAATTATGGATTTCTCCTCCTTACAGAGCTTGTATACATTGGACAACTTAACATTAATAACTTACACCACAGTTTGATAGCCCCTTTCAACTAGTAAATTAACATCTGAACACTCTAACAACAGAAGCACATCATCAACATAGAATATGTTTCAATAGAAGAAGATAATCAATAACACTCCAGCAGTCCTCATTAAGTTGTTAATTAAATAATCAACATAGGTTCTCGAGTAGAATTACGATTTGAAAGCAACGTCTTTTTGTACTAGGCACACTATCAACATGGAATATTGCTCAACGGATGATGGTCTAATGACATTTCAACAACCTCATAAGTGGTTCTCTAATAAATTGTTCAACATAGGTGTTCAAATAGAACTCCAACATAAATATAATGTCTTTCTGGGCTAGTTACAAAGTAAAAAATTTAGAACTTATTCGCTATCTTTTGAATAAGACTAAATAAAGTGCACATGCCAGGGTCCAATATTATGAAAAATGACAGTGTTGGAATGCATTTCCTATTACTTTTTATATAATCATTTGTACAGAAGAAGATGGTCTAATGACATTTCAACAACCTCATTAAGTTGTTGTCAATAAATTGTTTAACATAGGTGCTCAAGTAGAACTACGACATAAATATAATGTCTTTCTGGGCTAGTTACAAAGTAAAAAATTTAGAACTTATTTGCTACTTTTGAATAAGACTAAATCAAGTACACATGCCCCGGTCCAGTATTACAAAAAATGCCACAGTGTTGGAATGCATTTCCTTATTAGTTTGTATATAATCATTCGTATTGTTCTATACTCACTTTCATCATTTTGTAACAATATTTTAAAACTTTCATTCATATTCAACTTTGACCATGGCTTAAGGCCATCAATATTGTAATTTTCACTTGTACCTAAATCAAGTTACTCATATAATGACAGCTTTTTAAAGTGAAGTTTTTTAATGTATTCAGTTTTGTAATAGATTTTAAATCAATTTTAACCAGGCACTTGATATGGTTTGGAAGTATTTTAATGTATTCAATTTTGTAGTATATTTTAGATCAGTTTTAACCAGGTACCTGATATGGTTTGAGGTAATGATACAGCTGATGATGCCCCACAGGAAAGGGTGAAACATGTACCAATTCTTATTTTAATGAGGATTTAACTCTAACTTTAACATATTGAGTTCTATTGAATAGGTGGAAAAGAAAGAAATTTCTTACATTTATCATATGAGTCTTGTCTTCGGTCAGGTCCTTCAGCTGCTACGAGTTCTGCTGCTGCTGCTCCCACCGCCTCCACTCCTGCTGCTACTTCTACTACTGTTACTACCACTTGTATTATTGCTGTTTCTACTACTACTGCCAATAGTGTATAGCTGAACCCTTACCAAAATGCCTAATTACTTTTCATTTCCTACAGGCATTGTCAAGGCTTTCTTCAAAGTGTTAGAATCTTGAGTCAGAACTGTGAGTAGACCAGTGATCAAAATATTTGGTCCCTCATTCTTAATGAAGTTTCTTTGTCTGTTGGACTTCATTACAATGTGACTTTGGATTAAATTGATGGGTACAAAGACTATGGACACCTAGGACGTACCAACAGATTTGCTGACCATGCCTTCGTGTTCATGGTTAGAGGTCTCCTCAGAAAATGGAAGCAACCTTTTGCTTACTTTTTCTGCAGAGGCACTGTATCCACTGAGAAACATGAAAGTTTTGCTAAATTATGTCATTCATGCTTTGCAGAAAACTGGCTTAGAAATTGTGGCAAGTGTGTGCTACCAGGGTCCCACAAACTGCAGGGTAATATGAGAGCTGTGCTGTGAGACTCGCTCTGGCCGTTCTGGTCCGTTCTTCATAGTGGGAGAGGAGGAGGTTGTTACAATCAATGATCCTCCCCACCTTCTGAACACAACTGGAAATAACCTGTTTTGCCATGGAGTGTTTTATGAACCCGGGAGGAAAGCGGAATGGAAACATCCAGTCAGATTGTTCGAATATGACTCACAAAGGATGCTCTGCTTTTGTCACAGGCTCACAAAAGACCACATTCACTCCACAGGTTATAGGGCCATGCGAGTGAAATTGGGAGCCTAGGTATTCAGTCATGCAGTAGCAGCTACTATTGAATCATTGTTGGATGTCCAAGCCAGAGGCCAGGAAATAAGTGTTATGCTCTCTTCCTCTATTTGCAGTTTGTAAGCATGTCCTTCTACATAGTAGTATCTGTCCAGTTTCCAAGTAATTTATGTTCCTGAATTTTGTGTTGGTAAGTTATTCATATCATATGATGGAAAGAGTTGTACAAACTTCAGTACCTATCTATATATAGGTATAAAATAAGAGTTTTGCCTGTACATTGTTCAGAATTTAAAAAGAATGGTACTTCTATATCGGTCATGTCCTCAGTAACAAGGAAATGCACTTTTTAATTTTCCATAATTTCTGTCTGTCTGTCTATCTGTCTGTATGTATGTACGCGCATCACGAGAAAACGGCTCAAGAGAATTTAATGAAAATTGGTATGTAAAGTCGGGGAATAAGTCGCTACAATCTAGACCATAAATAATTTTAATCACGGTGAGTGAAATGGTAGTTTAAGGGAAAGCCTAAAATGTAATTCTCAAATATTTATGTTATTAGTGGTCCTATCGATAAATACTACATAAATAAAGTTATATATTATTAAATTTCTGATCATTTATGTCTTATACATTTTTACCGTACTGGCTACGATAACAGAGATATTGATGAATTTGTATTTTTGTTCTAAGTCCATATCAGTGCCGAGTCACGAGAAAATGGGTAAACAGAATTTAATGAAAAGGTATGTAAAGTCAGGGAATAAGGAACTACAGTCTATGCTATAATTTTATAAAATGGCCTAATATCACAAAGTTAGAAGAAAACTAAATGTAAAGGCCTACAATATAGAAAGCTCATAAAATTGATCAACAGTAACATTACATTGACCATTGTTTGTTGTGATGTTCTTCGTCTCTTATGGTGCCACTCAGCTCCGATAGATGGGATTACTGCTGCGTACCGAGTATAACAGTCTCCCTGAATATTGGTGGCAAGTAGCTGGGGAGTTAGATCTTTCTCTTCTTTAGCATGCCATTTCTCTGGTTCATGCATTTTCTAATTTAATAATGTTACTTGCTTCACGTCCCACTAACTAATTTTACGGTTTTCGGAGACGCCGAGGTGCCAGAATTTACTCCCATGGGAGTTCTTTTATGTGCCAGTACATCTACCGACACGGGGCTGACATATTTGAGCACCTTCAAATACCACCAGATTGAGCCAGGATCGAACCTGCCATAATGGGGTCAGAAGGCCAGCGTCTCAATCATCTGAACCACTCAGCCCGACCATACATTTTCTGATACTACTGGTATGTATCACACTGGTTCATCATAGCATTCCAGCTAATCAATCCCTACTCTGAAGCACTGATTGGAATGAGCAGTGTGCACATTTAATGGAAAAATGGCAGAGTAGCGTTCACGCCCTGGTCATTACAGCACTGGAACTATAGACTAGTAGATCGGCACCGCAGGACTGTTTGTTAAAAGTGAGAAAATGTGCACCTTTCATTTGATCATGTATAATATATGATAACATTGATTTTAATCACTACATTCCTACTGAAGTCACTGTAATGAGTAATGACCTATGTTGACTGCAGTTGAGAAAACTACAAAAAACAGTCTTTTTGAGAATTCCGTAGTGAAGCAATGGTATATCAGCTAGTAGTTACAAATGTTCAAATTCATTCATGATGTATGCAGTGTTCTCCCCAGAAATTTTCATTACCTGGGTGGCAGGAATGAGTAGCCGGGCGGGGAATACTACGTAAAAAGTAAATATGATAAAATTTCAACTTATTCCCCTCAGGCCAATAACAATAATATTAGGCAGGTAAACATTAACTGCAACAATCAGCTATTTTAGTGTTATCACGAAGAAGACATAACAGAGTAGTTTGAACTTCTAGTGTTCTACTGCTCGTTCATAATCACTCGGTGGCTGTGGAGAGCCAGACGGGTTTGTTACGTCCCGTGGAATCGAGTGCTCGCATGCGATTCCACGCTAATACAGACACTGCTCGCACAAGACACTACGTCAGAAGCTGAACCCCGATGTAACTGGCACAATTATGCTGACAATAATTAAGGTTTTTTTAAATTTCAATAAACAGTTTTACAGTGTTTACATTTTAATTTGGAACACACAATGACTGAAATGTATGTAGCCTCCGTGGCTCAGGCGACAGCACGCCGGCCTCTCACCGCTGGGTTCCATGGTTCAAATCCCGGTCACTCCATGTGAGATTTGTGCAGGACATAGCGGAGGCGGGACAAGTTCTTCTCCTGGTACTCCGGTTTTCCCTGTCATCTTTAATTCCAGCAACACTTTCAACTATCATTTCATCTGTCAGTCATTGATCATTGCCCCTGAGGAGTGCAACAGGCTTCGGCAGCCGGCCAATTCCTATCCTCGTCGCAAGACGGGGCCTCATTTATCCCATCCCTGACCCGGTCACTGACTGGAAAAGAGGTTGTAGGTTTTCAATGACTGAAATATCGGGGTTCAGATATTGAGAATGCTGCTATTTCTAAAGCCTTAAATTTCATGGTGTTTTTTTCTCCTTATCACAGGCTTTTCGCCTGCAGGTTAATTCAGGCTTGGTTTCTCTCAAAATGTTTGCTCCCGCTCTCCTCCTGACCAGTTTGATGTGATGGATTTCCACTAAGATGATTTTGACAGCGATTTCAAACTGTTTTGTGATTTTTATAAACCAATAGTTTGTAAACTATGAGGTCCACAACCTCACCATGTGCTACTATCATTCATTTCCATCTACATCATTTGTTTTCTCATTCCCTTGTTTCTTAGGTTAACGCAGTTTTTAGTATCTATTGTTATTTCAAATTAACACCTGTTTCACTGAATTTTGTCACAATAAGTTGTTTTTTGCTCTGCATATTGATGTAAATATTGTATATTTGTGCTAATTTTGTTTCCGTATAGGCTCTCTTTTGTTTGTTTTTTCATTTGCGCTTTCATTATGTTTTTTAGCATTTTTTCAACTCATATTATGCAAATTATTCCAAGATGGCTCAAACGAGCCGAAACATGTCTGATCTTGTTTACTCCGTCTAATGACGGAATATATGATGTATTGATTTGGAGGATACTTTCATTTTTCGCCATTGTAAAGTGAAAACCGTCAATACGGAATGATTCTAATATCTTGTAATGGAAATGCCATCCAGGCAAAGAAGAAAGCTAACCTTTATTGCAATCTCAAAATAAAGGTCGCCAAATTAGGGCAAGACTTACGTTTTTTGAAAAAATGCTTGATTAATGACGTAACCCCCAACTTTCTAAAGTTTACCAAGAAAACTCACAGAAATACAGCAAAAACTCGCGCGACTCAACTTAAAACCGATAAAATCTGGATTAAAGAGGAAATCAAATTTCTCCATAAAAAGAAATCTCTCCTGAACCACAAACTATATGAAACTCATTTAGAAGTTTCCACTCTCCTTTGCCCCCTCGAATGGACGTCCTATCAATTACACGTCTCCAACAAACTTAACCTCACTTTGTTAAAGAAACAAAACACACTTGACAAGAAATGGAATGCTCTCTCAAAAACAAAAACAATGCTTAGCAAACATAACAACTCAAATAACACAAGGCTTAATGATTTTCACCAACCTGTAGTAAACTTAAGTAAAATCATTCTTGATGCCGATGATCTTGATGTGCTGAGCAAGGGACCTAAACATAATTGGGGTAATCCTTCTAACCGTGATAATTTAATTTCCACCATAGCTGAATCTGAATTGGCCATTAATAAATTACCAATAAATATACAAGAAGAGGTCTGATATGAAGTCAAACACAAGCTATCTTCCATCCTCAATCAACAACAAAACATTAAACCCAACACAGTGCACGTAGCTAAAGTAAACAAACTTAAGAAAAAAGTGAAACAAAACGACTTAATTATAACAAAAGCCGACAAAGGAAATGCTACCGTAATCATGGACAAAAGTGACTATGTTAATAAAGCACACACGTTTTTTGCAGACAACAACTTCATAACCTCTAAAAAAGATCCAACTAATAAAATACAAAGAGACCTAAAAACCATCATCAAGAACATTTCATTTCTGTTTAATGACCTTGAAAAATCCAAAATGATTATCATGAATCCGAAACTTCCCACAGCCAAAGCGCTACCCAAGATCCATAAAACAGACATCCCCATAAGACCCATTATCAATTTCAGAAACAGTCCGACCTATGAAGTATCTCGATTCATTCACAAATTCCTCAAGTCACACTATCGTTTTCAAGCCAACACATCAGTAAAGAACTCCTTAGAATTCTGCAATAAGATCAAACACTTTAATTTATCCAAACACCACACTCTGTATTCTTTTGATATTACCAACATGTACGCTAATGTTCCCGTTAACAGCACCGTACAATTGATCAAAAACAATCTCTCCAAATTCAGCAATTTAAGTATAGACGAAATAGATGAATTTATTCGAATTCTTGAATTTACTTTGAACAACAATTTCTTCACTTTCAACAATGTCATTTACCAACAGATAGGTCTTCCCATGGGGTCACCAGCTTCAGGAATCCTTGCAGACATCTACATTGATCATTTAGAACATTCTCACATCATTGGCAAGATCAATGGCATTCAACACTGGACACGCTTTGTAGATGACACCTTTGTTATTTTAGACTCCCACGTTACTAACAGCAACACAGTACTCGGATTTCTCAACTCTATTGACCCACATATAAAATTCACCATAGAGTCAGAAAACAATAAAGCCCTTAATTACCTGGACTTAACCATTAGGCGCAACAGCAACAACACTTTATCCTTCAATATATACAGGAAACCCACCCACACCATCAATACCATCCATCAGACCTCTGTGCACCCAGACATACATAAAAAAGCAGCTTACAATAGCATGGTCCTCAGAGCATTAACTATGCCTTTATCTCGCAAGAATTACAAAAAAGAAATTAATACCATCTACAGCATTGCAGAACACAATGGTTTCAATAGAACCTTCATCAGCAGAATCATCAATAGATACAAAAGCAGACCCAAGACTACCCTAGTTATAGATTCCGCTCCAAAAGAAAAATTTTCCACATTCACTTTCAATAATAGCAGCATTTACCAAATTTCTAACATTTTCAAGAAACACAGCATCAAAATAGCTTACAGAACCTCCCACACCAACTCCAAACTCATTTTCAATCCACACACTGTCAACAAGAACAATAGCAACATCAACAACAAATATTTGAACTCCGGAGTTTACAAATTAAAGTGCCAATCCTGTAATTCCAGCTACATAGGTCAAACAGGCCGCAATTTTGTCATAAGATACGCCGAACATCGCAACGCTCTCAAATATAATAGTTTTTCAGCTATGAGCGAACACCATAAAGCATCCAGCCACAAATACACTTCGATAGATAAAGACCTGAAGATCTTGCATTATGAGCAAAAAGGCACCTTGCTCAACATTCTCGAGAGCATCCACATCGATTTAGATCAGTTTATGAACCCCACTCACAATTTAAATGAAGTCAGCGAGAAAAAGAACATTCTACTTGAAACATTCATCCCATACATTTGTCAGAATTTCCATAACACAAACAAACCCAACCTCCATCTCCCCGACTCACCACCACTCCCCCCCCCCCCTCCCCACACCAACCCCCCCCCCCCTCCGCTCCTTCCAACCTAGCAAATACAGCCAACCAACAATAGACTCGATCACGCGACCGAGACAGTCACTTTGAGAAGGCCACGCCATTCGAGCTTTAGAAGTCGGTGAGTAAACTAACATCCTCTTGAAACATTCATTCCTTATATTTGCCAAACAAACCCACCTCCATCTCTCCAACTCAACACCCCTCCCTTCCTCAAACCAGCCCTGCACCTCCCCTTCCCCCTCCGCTCCTTCCATCCTAGCAAACACAGCCGAACCAACAATAGACTCGATCACGCGAACGAGACCGTTACTTTGAGAAAGCCAGGCCACCTACTGCACACCGTAAGTTTAAGCATTCTTCACAACCATTCCACACTTTTTACTTATCAACCCATGTTTCTCATACAACCTCATTTTTTTCCATTACAGATTAGAACTTCATTGACGGTTTCCACTAGATTACTACAATTTACTATGCATCTGTCTTCCACCTAACACAGCTTCTCATATTTTTATATGCGGCTCTTCCGACCCCTCTATAATAAGGCAAAACACCAGCCAACATTATGAAACAATAATGAAGAAAGGGACCGCTAGATTGAGAAGATATTGAGAATGCTGCTATTTCTAAAGCCTTAAATTTCATGGTGTTTTTTTCTCCTTATCACAGGCTTTTCGCCTGCAGGTTAATTCAGGCTTGGTTTCTCTCAAAATGTTTGCTCCTGCTCTCCTCCTGACCAGTTTGATGTGATGGATTTCCACTAAGATGATTTTGACAGCGATTTCAAACTGTTTTGTGATTTTTATAAACCAATAGTTTGTAAACTATGAGGTCCACAACCTCACCATGTGCTACTATCATTCATTTCCATCTACATCATTTGTTTTCTCATTCCCTTGTTTCTTAGGTTAACGCAGTTTTTAGTATCTATTGTTATTTCAAATTAACACCTGTTTCACTGAATTTTGTCACAATAAGTTGTTTTTTGCTCTGCATATTGATGTAAATATTGTATATTTGTGCTAATTTTGTTTCCGTATAGGCTCTCTTTTGTTTGTTTTTTCATTTGCGGTTTCATTATGTTTTTTAGCATTTTTTCAACTCATATTATGTAAATTATTCCAAGATGGCTCAAACGAGCCGAAACATATCTGATCTTGTTTACTCCGTCTAATGACGGAATATATGATGTATTGATTTGGAGGATACTTTCATTTTTCGCCATTGTAAAGTGAAAACCGTCAATACGGAATGATTCTAATATCTTGTAATGGACTGAAATATGTATTAATATTATGTAAACCGAGTGAGTTAGGAGCGTGCAGATGTGAGCTTGCATTCGGGAAATAGTGGGTTCAAACCTCACTGTCGGCAGCACTGATGGTGGTTTCCATGGTTTCCCATTTTTACACCAGGTAAATGCTGGGGCTGTACCTTAATTAAGGCCATGGCCGCTTTCTTCCCACTCCTAGCACTTTCCTATCCCATCATTGCCATAAGACCTATCTGTGTCTGTGCGACGTAAAGTAACTTGAAATATTATGTAACTAGCACATATCTAGGTTATGATAGCTGGGTGGTCAGTGAAAGGTCCTAGGGAGAACACTGTGTATGTGTTAAATATTGTTGAAGACTTCAAATTCAACAATTTCAGTTTGTAAAATCCTAATGATTGGGTATTAATGTATTTAATTTTGTATTACAAAACACCCAGAAAATAGGCTACACAGTGTGGTCATGTATCTGTGAGATTGCACTCAGGCAGTGGTGGGTTCGAACCCCACTGTCGGCAACCTTGAAGATGGTTTCACTTCACAGCAAACTCCCTTGCACCCAGTAATATCACGGAAGGTACCAGCATATTGTTCATAATACTGTACGTAAATTAGCGACCAATACCTTGGACGTAGATCTTAATAGGTGGAGCTATCGTGTGACGTAGCATAGGAATGTTTTGTGCTGGATCAGCTGCCGTATTATTGTACATAGATTCTGATGCTACATATTTCTTTCAATTTATTGGAACTCCTCTCCTGCGGATGGACTGAAAGGAAGCATTATTTGTACCTCCTGCATGTTGTAAGCGGGAACAATCACAGAATCTGTAATCGCTCTCTTGTCTTTAAAGCCCACAAACATATTCATGATTCTATCCTTTTCCGTGTAGCAGAGAAATTTAGATATATCCCACTGTCACATGAAATAGAACATTTTTAAATACTGTAAATAGTGCAGGACAATAAGTACAAGGGCTGCATACAATTCTGCAGCTTGACATTTTTTATCATCTAAATGCAGATGATTGATTGAATGATATGTTGTGTTTCTGTGCAATATGTAGGAACAGAGTACATGCTATCATGTCTTGCTTTCTTTAAACACTACTCTGCCAGAGACTTGCCATCCTCTAGCAGATGCAAAAGAAGTACAAATCTCAATATTTCTCAGTGTGTGGCCCTAGGTGCCTCATTTGACAGACTGAAAGATGTATCATATAGTAAGTTCCTTGAGAAAATACAAATGGTGTTGCCAAAAACTTTTGACATGTCAGTGCAATGTTAAACTGCAAAAAGAGAGAAAAATATCAAGTTGTAACTTGTCAGTTCAAGTCATTTTTTCATAAATGAATGATTTTGTATTTGTGTTGTATTGTTTTCTGGCTGATGAATATTAATTGATGATTAACATTGCTGAATGTAATGTCATGAAATTATGATATACTATGAGCAGGAAAACTTTTGTGAAAATGTCTACACAATTTTTATACCTGTAATACTGTGGATAGTAGGTAGAATATAGCTCCATAAATCAAAAGATCATGTTTCATTACAATTTACGTTTGAATCCTACAAACTCCCTCTTTAGCATATGAGCTTCCTTTAATCATTTTGGTTCCTGTGTATGGCTTTCTTTCATTGTATTTATATTTCATTTCCTGCATAAGTGGCATATCTTGATACTATTGACTGTTGAGGAAGGCTTAGACAGTGTTAAAGAGGACTGATGTACGAGGTGATGTTAGTGTCTATTTCTGTCGTAGTTCTTAATCCGAGATAAGGATCACCAATCCCAGTCACCTTCTAGTCACTTCCTTCCTTCCTTCCTTCCTTCCTTCCTTCCTTCCTTCCTTCCTTCCTCCCTTTGTGAGTTAGCTTCTTTAAAAAAGTAGCATAGGCCAGGCCGGTCACTCCCTTCCTTCATGGCTTTGTGAATTAGTAAAAATAAAGTTACAGTATAATAAGCAGCACAGGCTGGTAAGCTTCTTTTCTCCAGGAAAAAATTTATTATTATTAATAATAATAATAATAATAATAATAATAATAATAATAATAATATTTTTTTTGCTATTGGCTTTACGTCTCACCGACATGGACAGGTCTTATGGCGATGATGGGACAGGAAAGAGCTGGGACTGGGAAGGAAGCAGCTGTGGCAGCCCCAGCATTTGCCTGGTGTGAAAATGAGAAACCATGGAAATCCATCTTCAGGACTGCCGACAGTGGGGTTCGAAACTACTATCTCCCAAATACTGGATTATGGCCGCACTTAAGCAACTGCAGCTATCAAGCTCGGTGATAATAATAATAATAATAATAATAATAATAATAATAATAATAATAATAATAATAATAATAATAATATTAATAATAATAGTTACGGGGTTTCCCGTGGAACACAGAGGTGAAAGAAGGTGCCGGGGTGAATGGGTCTAACTATGTCAAGAATAGAATTTAAAACTTAAACTGAAGGTTATATTTTCAGAACTTTAAACTTAACAATTTTTTCATGCCAATATTACAGGTACAAGTAGCAATCATTAAACCAGATTGGGAAAAATCCAAGATTCAGAACCTTAACACTTCGGGCTTTAAGCCCCTAGCTTTACATTTCCTGAGCTACAAGCTCAAATTTACAAAGAGCACAAATTTATTCAAGGGCAGAAATCCTCTAATTCATGGAGCACTTGCTCCCAAAATACAATATCTAGCCTTCCAGAGGCACTCGTTACAATCACAAAATTTGAAAAAGCGCTAACAGTCTCTCAGTTTCTTACTGCCTACTCAAGGCAACATTACATCACGCTCTGGTCTCTCAAATCACCATTTACAAAATTGAACTTACTTTTACAGGGGTATTAAATACCCAACCTACTGGGCCTTCGTGGAATAACAGGTCAAAATAATGGCCCGAACACAAAATGAATGGAGGCGTATACTTGCACTCCTAGATATGAACACAAAGAAACAAAGGGGCTCTAGGCCAATGAAACAGGGGCTATTCCCAAACTACTGAGGTGACTCGTATAGAAATTACATTAACACATTACAGTAGGAAAAACAGTTAGAGAAAAACGTAGTCACCTCAAACCAAGATGAAGGGGAGCTCGAGAGGGTAATTCACTCTCTATCCCCGATTTACAGTTAAAGATTTTATGAAGTTTTTACATTAGCCGGCAGAAAGTTACGTTTTTAGAAAAGTAGGTTACATAGTTAACGATTCGGACCTTTCCCTTGGGTTAAACTGTGGAGTTAGCAAGAAAGAAAGATGTTATGTGGCCATTATCTTGTAGATGCACTCCTGCTTTGACACACACACTTAGTAAGATGACGATCAATTGGTCAAGAGGCGAGAAAAGCCGCAGTTTATAAACCCTCAGGGAAGGTTCGAGATCATTCAAGATGAATCAGGACATGCCCTCTTGATTTTATTGGTTAAACACAAGGTGAAGAAGAAATACAGGAATGGTTGGAAATTAATTTAAAAAATTAGGGATTGGCAGATTCAAAACTGGCGGAAATAAAAGGAAGAATAGCCAACCCAAAAATAAATGAACATCATTCAGTTACAAAAACCTAGAAATACAACATCATACATACATACATTATCATTATAGACTGTTATGCCTTTCAGCGTTCAGTCTGCAAGCCTCTGAGAATTTACTAAACGTCGCCACAATCCTCGATTTGCAACTAGTGTTGTGGCCTCATTTAGTTCTATACCTCTTATCTTTAAATCGTTAGAAACAGAGTCTAACCATCGTCATCTTGGTCTCCCTCTACTTCTCTTACCCTCCATAACAGAGTCCATTATTCTCCTAGGTAACCTATCCTCCTCCATTCGCCTCACATGACCCCACCACCGAAGCCGGTTTATGCCTACAGCTTCATCCATCGAGTTCATTCCTAAATTAGCCTTTATCTCCTCATTCCGAGTTCCCTCCTGCCATTGTTCCCACCTGTTTGTACCAGCAATCATTCTTGCTACTTTCATGTCTGTTACTTCTAACTTATGAATAAGATATCCTGAGTCCACCCAGCTTTCGCTCCCGTAAAGCAAAGTTGGTCTGAAAACAGACCGATGTAAAGATAGTTTCGTCTGGGAGCTGACCTCCTTCTTACAGAATACTGCTGATCGCAACTGCGAGCTCACTGCATTAGCTTTACTACACCTTGATTCAATCTCACTTACTATATTACCATCCTGAGAAAACACACAACCTAAATACTTGAAATTATCAACCTGTTCTAGCTTTGTATCACCAATCTGACATTCAGTTCTGTTGAATTTCTTACCTACTGACATCAATTTAGTCTTCGAGAGGTTAATTTTCATACCATACTCATTGCACCTATTTTCCAGTTCCAAGATATTACACTGCAGGCTTTCGGCACAGTCTGCCATTAAGACCAGGTCGTCAGCATAGGCCAGACTGCTTACTATATTTCCACCTAACTGAATCCCTCCCTGCCATTTTATACCTTTCAGCATATGATCCATGTAAACTACAAACAGCAAAGGTGAAAGATTACAGCCTTGTCTAACTCCTGTAAGTACCCTGAACCAAGAACTCATTCTACCATCAATTCTCACTGAAGCCCAATTGTCAACATAAATGCCTTTGATTGATTTTAATAATCTACCTTTAATTCCATAGTCCCCCAGTATAGCGAACATCTTTTCCCTCAGTACCCTGTCATATGCTTTCTCTAGATCTACGAAACATAAACACAACTGCCTATTCCTCTCATAGCATTTTTCAATTACCTGGCGTATACTGAAAATCTGATCCTGACAGCCTCTCTATGGTCTGAAACCACACTGGTTTTCATCCAACTTCCTCTCAATGACTGATCGCACCCTCCCTTCCAAGATGCCAGTGAATACTTTGCCTGGTATACTAATCAATGAGATACCTCGATAGTTGTTGCAATCCTTCCTGTTCCCTTGCTTATAGATAGCTGCAATTACTGCTTTTGTCCAATCTGAAGGTACCTTACCAACACTCCACGCTAATTTTACTACTCTATGAAGCCATTTCATCCCTGCCTTCCCACTATACTTCACCATTTCAGGTCTAATTTCAATTATTCCTGCTGCCTTATGACAATGGAGTTTATTTACTATCCTTTCCACTTCCTCAAGCATAATTTCACCAACATCATTTTCCTCCTCCCCATGAGCTTGGCTGTTTGCAACACCACCAGGATGATTTCCTTTTACATTGAGAAGATGTTCAAAATATTCCCTCCACCTCTCCAGTGATTCCCTGGGATCTATTATGAGTTCATCTGAATTACTCAAAACACTGTTCATTTCCTTTTTCCCTCCCTTCCTAAGATAATTTATTACTGTCCAGAAAGGTTTCCCTGCTGCTTGACCTAGCCTTTCCAGGTTATTACCAAAATCTTCCCATGACTTCTTTTTGGATTCAACAACTATTTGTTTCGCTCTGTTTCTTTCATCTACGTACCATTCCCTGTCTGCCTCGGCCCTTGTTTGGAGCCATTTCTGATAAGCCTTCTTTTTACGTTTACAGGCTGCTCTCACTTCATCATTCCACCAAGATGTTCTCCTTTTCCCATCTTTACACACCGTTGTTCCTAGGCATTCCCTTGCTGTTTCTACTACAGTATCCCTTGTATGCCACCCATTCACTTTCTATATCCTGAACCTGCTTACTGTCTACTGTTCGAAACTTCTCACTAATCATATCCATGTACTTCTGTCTAATTTCCTCGTCCTGGAGATTTTCTACCCTTATTCGTTTGCAGAGAGATTTCACTTTCTCTACCCTAGGCCTAGAGATACTTAGTTCACTACAGATCAGATAGTGGTCTGTATCATCGAAAAATCCCCGAAAAACTTGTACATTCCTAAAAGATTTCCTGAATTCAAAGTCTGTTATGATATAGTCTATTATGGATCTGGTACCCCTAGCCTCCCATGTGTAGCGGTGAATAGCCTTATGCTTGAAGAATGTATTCGTAACAGCTAAACCCATACTAGCACAGAAGTCCAGCAAACGCTTCCCATTCCCATTAGCTTCCATATCTTCCCCACATTTACCAATCACCCTTTGGTATCCTTCAGTTCTATTCCCAACTCTCGCATTGAAATCGCCCATTAGCACTATTCTATCCTTGCTGTTGACCCTGACCATGATGTCACTCAATGCTTCATAAAACTTGTCAACTTCATCCTCATCTGCACCTTCACATGGTGAATACACGGACACAATTCTTGTCCTAATTCCTCCCACTGACAAATCTACCCACATCATTCGCTCATTTACGTGCCTAACCGAAACAATGTTACGTGCAATGGTATTCCTGATAAAGAGCCCTACCCCAGACTCTGCCCTTCCCTTTCTAACACCCGTCAAGTACACTTTATAATCTCCTATCTCTTCCTCGTTATCTCCCCTTACCCGAATATCACTTACTCCTAGCACATCCAGATGCATCCTCTTTGCTGACTCAGCCAGTTCTACCTTCTTTCTTCCATAAGCCCCATTAATATTGATTGCTCCCCATCTAATTCCATTTCATTCGCCAAGTTGTTTCCAAGGAGTCCCTCGCCTGTCAAATGGGAGTGGGACTCCATTACTCTCATAGGTCCGAGGCTTGCTTAAAGTGTTCTGAGCTCGGTAAATTCATGAAGCAGGATGCTGCCCTACTCGCACATAGTCCAAGTGAGGATCTCTCCTCTAACGGGTTATGGACCACCGGTGAATTGTATAGTCCTAGCCGCCTGAGCACAAGGAGGGCCACGACTCAGAATATGTCCGAGGGTGCATGATCATAGTGTTTAGTGGTGTTATCTGTGGAAGAATGTCCAAGCTTCTTGATGAATGTCAAACAAAACAAGTAGAAATTCACTCAGGTTAGGAAACTGTACAATAACAAAATTACATAATATTTCTGTGGTGACATCTTCTGAGTAAAATTCTAAGTTGTTGTAGTTTCAGTTTCACTGTTTTACCAATAGAGGAGTTCATTTGGGCGCCAAATTTGAATGCACGGCTTTGGAGTATACCTTCCGGCACAATAATAATAAAGCACAGGCCAACCTCCAGGGGTATCATTGTTCAGAATGAAGTATTTCAGAAAAGGTAACAGAAAGAAAGAAAGAAAGAAAGAAAGAAAGAAAGAAAGAAAGAAAGAAAGAAAGAAAAGAAAATGAAAGAAAAGACATGAAAGAAATGAAAAGAAAGAAATGAATATATTTAATACATTTAAGAGTGGTGGGAGGTTGAGAACCTGGGGACCGGCTGCGCTAAACAATTTAAATCACCTGCCCGATAATTTTAGTTCAAGCCTCCAATGGCCAGAGGCGCTAGCGTGCAATTCCCCGGCAATCTTTGCGGCAGCTCCTGTCAGTCTTTGCGGCAGCCGTTGCGTACAGAAGTTAAAAATAACATTCAGAGTCACCTCTTACTCATTCTCTTTGGTATATTATGGTAGCATACCGCCCAACGTTATCAAGCAAGACAGCTTAGCCGGCTACACACCGCAAAGACTGACACAGAAGTTGCTCACGATTGAACTTACATTTCTTTGATGATTTTCCGATGAGCTTTCATTAGGAGGAAAAGAAAAACCCCACAGATCCGTTTTTGTTTCAGAACACTATGTTCAGTTACAATTTCCACAACCGCGATATGCATCAGAATGTTAGTGGATTATACCCAATATACGAATATTACAGAGTTTTCCGCTGTTTTCGACTACACAGATTTTGAGGTTAGACGTATTCACAATATGTATTTGAGGTTATATAAATTTACAATACTCTTAGCATATAATAAAAATAATTAATACATATTAACTAAAGGTTTTACAAGAGTTAGGTTATGTATAGGATAGCATACATATGACACGCATACAAGCTCCTAAGGCAAAACTACCTGTCTAGGGCCCTCCAAACGCCTGTTAGGATGCTTGCAGCGCTGACACAAGTCACACGTCTCTAGAATCTTCCTTACAACTCTTCCCATATTATTTTATATGAAATTGTACTGAAGAGCATATAAAACCTTTTTAGGTCCGAAATGTCCCAACTCCTTATGATAAAACCAAACAATGTCTTCTATCAAAGACCTGGGAACAATCGCACACCAGACAAAATTATGACACTTTCTTGCCAGTGAATCATTGTGTAACTGGTAAAACGTATTACCTTTCTTGATCTGGTGGTCAGGCTCACTAGCCTCCAAGTCACACTCTGAGCAAGGTCGTCCTGATCGATCGATCGATCGACCGATCAATCAATCAATCAATCAATCAATCAATCAATCAATCAATCAATCAATCAATCAATCAATCAATCAATCAATCAATCAATCAATCAATCAATCCTGAACTGCATTTAGGGCAGTCGCCCAGGTGGCAGATTCCCTATCTGTTGTTTTCCTAGCCTTTTCTTAAACGATCGCAAAGAAATTGAAAAATTATCAAACATTTCCCTTGGTAAGTTAATCCAATCCCTAACTCCCCTTCCTATAAACAAATATTTTCCCCAATTTGTCCTCTTGAATTCCAACTTTATCTTCATATTGTGATCATTCCTACTTTTAAAGACACCACTCAAACTTATTCGTCTACTGATGTCCTCCCACACCATCTCTCCTCTGACAGCTGGGAACATACAATTTAATCGAGCACCTCGTCTCCTTTCTCCCAAATCTTCCCAGTCCAAACTTTGCAACATTTTTGTAACACTACTCTTTTGTCGGAAAACACCCAGAACAAATCGAGCTGCTTTTCTTTGGATTTTTTCCAGTTCTTGAATCAAGTAATCCTGGTGAGGTTCCCATACACTGGAACCATACTCTAGTTGGGGTCTTACCAGAGACTTACATGCCCTCTCCTTTACATCCTTACTACAACCCCTAAATACCCTCATAACCATGTGCAGAGATCTGTACCCTTTATTAACAATCATATTTATGTGATTACCCCAATGAAGGTCTTTTCTTATATTAACACCTAGTTACTTACATTGATCCCCAAAAGGAACTTTCACCCCATCAACACAGTAATTATAACTGAGAGGACTTTCCCTATTTGTGAAACACACAACCTGACTTTTAACCCCGTTTATCATCACACCATTGTCCACCGTCCATCTCACAACACTATAAAGGTCGCCCTGCAGCCGCTCACAATCTTGTAACTTATTTATTACTCTGTACAGAATAACATCATCTGCAAACAGCCTTATCTCTGATTCCACTTCTTTACACATATCACTGATATATATAAGAAAACATAAAGGTCCAATAATACTGCCTTGAGGAATTCCCCTCTTAATTATTGCAGGGTCAGATAAAGCTTCCCCTACTCTAATTCTCTGAGTTCTACTTTCTAGAAATATAACCACCCATTCAGTCACTCTTTTGTCTAGTCCAATTGCACTCAATTTTGCAAGTAGTCTTCCATGATCTACCCTATCAAATGCCTTAGACAGGTCAATCGCAATACAGTCCATTTGGCCTCCTGAATCCAGGATTTCTGCTATATCTGGCTGAAATCCTACAAGCTGAGCTTCAGTCAAATAACCTTTCCTAAATCCAAAGTGCCTTCTGTCAAACCAGTTATTAATTTCGCAAACATGTCTAATATAATCAGAAAGAATGCTTTCCCAAAGCTTACATACAATGCATGTCAAACTGACTGGCCTGTAATTTTCCGCTTTATGTCTATCACCCTTTCCTTTATACACAGGGGCTACTATAGCAACTCTCCATTCATTTATACAATCAATACAATACAATCAATACTGATCTGCATTTAGGGCAGTCGCCCAGGTGGCAGATTCCCTATCTGTTGCTTTCCTAGCCTTTTCCGAAATGATTTCAAAGAAATTGGAAATTTATTGAACATCTCCCTTGGTAAGTTATTCCAATCCCTAACTCCCCTTCCTATAAATGAATATTTGCCCCAGTTTGTCCTCTTGAATTCCAACTTTATCTTCATATTGTGATCTTTCCTACTTTTATAGACGTCATTCAAACCTATTCGTCTACTAATGTCATCCCACGCCATCTCTCCGCTGACAGCTCGGAACATACCACTTAGTCAAGCAGCTCGTCTTCTTTCTCTCAATTCTTCCCAACCCAAACATTGCAACATTTTTGTAACGCTACTCTTTTGTCGGAAATCACCCAGAACAAATCGAGCTGCTTTTCTTTGGATTTTTTCCAGTTCTTGAATCAGGTAATCCTGGTGAGTGTCCCATACACTGGAACCATACTCTAGTTGGGGTCTTACCAGAGACTTATATGCACTCTCCTTTACATCCTTACTACAACCCCTAAACACCCTCATAACCATGTGCAGAGATCGGTACCCTTTATTTACAATCCCATTTATGTGATTACCCCAGTGAAGATCTTTCCTTATATTAACACCTAGATACTTACAATGATCCCCGAAAGGAACTTTCACCCCATCAACGCAGTAATTAAAACTGAGAGGACTTTTCCTATTTGTGAAACTCACAACCTGACTTTTAGCCCCGTTTATCAACATACCATTGTCTGCTGTCCATCTCACAATATTTTCGAGGTCACGTTGCAGTTGCTCACAATCTTGTAACTTATTTATCACTCTATAGAGAATAACATCATCCGCAAAAAGCCTTACATCCGATTCCACTCCTTTACTCATATCATTTATATATATAAGAAAACATAAAGGTCCGATAACACTGCCCTGAGGAACTCCCCTCTCAACTATTACAGGGTCAGACAAAGCTTCACCTACTCTAACTCTCTGAGATCTATTTTCTAGAAATATAGCAACCCATTCAGTCACTCTTTTGTCTAGTCCAATTGCACTCATTTTTGCCAGTAGTCTCCCATGATCCACCCTATCAAATGCTTTAGACATGTCAATCGCGATACAGTCCATTTGACCTCCAGAATCCAAGATATCTGCTATATCTTGCTGGAATCCTACAAGTTGAGCTTCAGTGGAATAACCTTTCCTAAAACCGAATTGCCTTCTATCGAACCAGTTTCACAAACATGTCTAATATAATCAGAAAGAATGCCTTCCCAAAGCTTACATACAATGCATGTCAAACTTACTGGCCTGTAATTTTCAGCTTTATGTCTATCACCCTTTCCTTTATACACATGGGCTACTATAGCAACTCTCCATTCATCTGGTATAGCTCCTTCGGCCAAACAATAATCAAATAAGTACTTCAGATATGGTACTATATCCCAACCCATTGTCTTTAGTATATCCCCAGAAATCTGATCAATTCCAGCCGCTTTTCTAGTTTTCAACTTTTGTATCTTATTGTAAATGTCATTGTTATCATATGTAAATTTTATTACTTCTTTGGCCTTAGTCTCTTCCTCTATCTCAACATTATCCTTGTAACCAACAATCTTTACATACTGCTGACTGAATACTTCTGCCTTTTGAAGATCCTGACATACACACTCCCCTTGTTCATTAATTATTCCTGGAATGTCCTTCTTGGAACCTGTTTCTGCCTTAAAATACCTATACATACCCTTCCATTTTTCACTAAAATTTGTATGACTGCCAATTATGCTTGCCATCATGTTATCCTTAGCTGCCTTCTTTGCTAGATTCAATTTTCTAGTATGTTCCTTCAATTTCTCCTTACTTCCACAGCCATTTCTAACTCTATTTCTTTCCAGTCTGCACCTCCTTCTTAGTCTCTTTATTTCTCTATTATAATAAGGTGGGTCTTTACCATTCCTTACCACCCTTAAAGGTACAAACCTGTTTTCGCATTCCTCAACAATTGCTTTAAACCCATCCCAGATTCTGTTAACATTTTTATTTACCATTTTCCAGCGATCATAGTTACTTGTTAAAAACTCCCTCATGCCTGTTTTATCAGCCATATAGTACTGCCTAATAGTCCTAATTTTAATACCTTTCTTTCACATTTATTTTTAACTACAACAAAAACAGCTTCGTGATCACTAATACCATCTATTACTTCGGTTTCTCTATAGAGCTCATCTGGTTTTATCAGCACCACATCCAAAGTATTCTTCCCTCTAATTGGTTCCATCACTTTCTGAATCAGGTGCCCTTCCCATATTAACTTATTTGCCATTTGTTGGTCATGCTTCCTGTCATTTGCATTACCTTCCCAATTGAAATTTGGTAAATTGAGATCACCTGCTACTATCACATTCCTTTCCATATCATTTCCAACATAGCTGATTATCTTATCAAATCATTCTGAATCAGCGTCAGCGCTACCCTTTCCTGGTCTGTACACTCCAAAGACATCAAGTTGCCTATTATCTGTAGGGAAGAGTCTTACATCCAGAATTTCATGTTTTGCATCCTTAACTTTTTCGTAGGTTACAAATTCTTCTTTCACCAGAATGAATACTCCCCCTCCTACCATTCCTATCCTATCTCTACTATACACACTCCAGTTCCGTGCGAATATCTCTGCATCCATTATATCATTTCTCAGCCATGATTCAACTCCTATTACAATATCTGGTAAGTATATATCTATTAAATTACTTAATTCAATTCCTTTGTTTACAATGCTTCTACAGTTGAGCACTAACATTTTTATGTCATCCCTACTTGATTTCCAGTTCCCTGTTCGCTTAACACTGCTCCCTAGGCCTGCTTCCACTGTTCAGCATCAATCTCCTCCTCCTTATAATTGTGAAATATTGCCATAAATCTCAAAATGCCTCCTGACTGTTTGGTGAAAATATCTTCACCAGATACCTGAGGGATTCTATTCAAGAAATCTCCCAAGACATTGTCTGACCCTTTGACATGAGGTATGTCATAATCTGCATGCCTTCGGGCTGAACAGTGGTCGTTTGGTAGGCCATGACCCTTTGGGACTGTTGCACTGTGGGGTTTGGCTACTAAATTAGGCACTAACAAACGAGAGGCGTAGCCATGGTGGAGTTACCGGGGGTTAGAACCCCACCCCCATGGTAGTTTTACAAAAGAAAATAAACAGAAACGGGCAATAAACAATTGAAAGTCGATTCAACGTGTTGGCTCCTTTGAACATTCAGGGAGACATAATTGTAAAACTAACAGATCTCTTGAATCTATTTCCTAAGAAGTCTTGAAAGTTGGACTTGTAACCTATGCCTCTGCTCCCTCTTGACAATCAGTGCCCATGCTGAGTGCACATAAATTACGAGGAACATGGGGACATTCACTTCACACTGAAAACATACATCATTACATCTGATGGAAAGGCCACTCACTCAAGTTGTGAAGTTCCCCCCCCCCCCCCTTTTTTTTTTTTTTTGCTTTACGTCGCATCGACACAGATAGGTCTTATGGCCACGATGGGACAGGGAAGGGCTAGGAGTGGGAAGGAAGCAGCCATGGCCTTAATTAAGGTACAGCCCCAGCATTTACCTGGTGTGAAAATGGGAAACCACGGATTACCATCTTCAGGGCTGCCGACAGTGCGGTGAGAACCCACTATCTCCTGAATACTGGATACCGGCCGCACTTAAGCGACTGCAGCTATCGAGCTCGGTAACGTCCCCTTCAAAGCTATACAAACTGTTACTCATATAGTCTGTTCAATAAGGCATAATTTTGTATATCAAATAGGTCCACTGAATATCAGCTCCAAGATCACTTCAAAACTCAAGAATACTTGTTTATTATAAGGACATTGGCATACTCCAACAACACCATTCACAAAAGTTTTAATGTGTTATTTTAATTCCAATTTTAAATGTGTAGTCTGAGATTTCATCACTGTTTTAGATCCAGACTTTACTTAAGACATACAAATTTGTAATTTTTTTATTGGTGGTTATATGTATGCGTGTATTTCCAGTTTGACCATTGGCTGAAGATGACCTAATGTAGCAAAGTCGAAATTAGTACCAGTAATATAAGATATAATATTAATCTAATGGTACTGAATAGGTGGACCTTTCTCTACCCTATGATAGTGATCAATTGTCAATACAGACCATAATGAAATTCATAACTTATGAGCATTCAGTAATAATCAACTCGGAGTATGTTTTACATCCATCTGAGCATGAATGTGCGTTTCAATTCGCCCAGCAAAAATATGGGGGAACTTCATTTCTATCGATACTTGTGAAATATAAAGCAAAATCTCAACCCTACAATCCAACGATGTTCACCGATGAAGTGGTGCAAGGTGTGTCTGCTTTGTAGTGGTGGAAATCTCAAGAAAATGTCATTGACAAGCTGGCAATAGACAAAATTATGCAACTCTTAACAGCTAGAGCATCATCGACAGGTGTAGAATGTGTGTTTTCTACGTTTGGTGTTGTTCATTCAAAGTTAAGAAACAGGCTTGATGTAGACAAAGCTTCCAAGCTTTTGTTTTTGTATAAGCACTTAAATAAGAAAGCTGTAAATGTGACTGAAGATAAAGAACTAGTTTAGAAATGGGCTTGGTGTAAAGAATAAATTCTAGTTTCTGTTTTTTATTTAAAAGAATAAGGCACGAGACAGAAATACTGGTTCAATATATCATACCCCAATTCAAAATATTGTTAAAACACAGAATTTAGATTGATCCTTCATTATTCATCTTAGGTACTTAATAAACAATGATGCTTACATGTATCTGAAAATAATATCAAGTGATTAGTAAAAATGTAAAATTTAAAAAAAAATCTGATTTAAATCAAATAAACCTGATTTAAATAAAAATATAACTGATTTTGATTTTAAAAATAAAAATAATGATTTTTTTTTTTCACACCCTGGAAATAGGCTGTGGGACATTTGCGTGTTGTATCAAATCTACTAGAAATGAAAGTCCATGTCTGCCAAACCTAATAGAGTCAACCTCTTGGTTCTCACCATCAAAATATGTTTCGAAATACATAGCTCCCATGTTTTCCAGTTTCACTTGTAATTATACACATTTTGATAGAATACACTGTTGTTTGTTAATATCACTCTTCCTATGAATTGCAGTCTTTTTTTGACATACAGTGAGGTGAAAGTTTTAAAATCTTGAAGTTACATATTATAAACAATGTATATGCTGGAAGTTTGTCTTACCAGTTGTTGCCAGTCCAGGGTATTAAAATGCTCAGATTATTGAGTTTCTTCCTTTTCATTTCTATCAAGGCACTGTCATCCTCCATACAGGTATGGTCTTTTAGTGAAACCTCTGAGTATGTTGAAATACCAATGCCTAATAATTTAGGTTATGTTTGCAACAGAGTAAATATTCACTAATGTAATGATTGTAGAAAACAACAACTTAGCTTATCTATTGGGGCAGTAATATTATTGCCTTGAAGTAATTTCATCATTTTATACCTCTGAGAGTTTGAATTAATTCTTTTCAACTCCTACTATAAAAACATTGCAGATAAACAGCAAATCACATATAAAACTGACTGGACTGCAACTCTTGTTTCTTTGTTTCATGGAAAATCCACAAAACTATGCAGAAGTATAGAACACTATCTCCAGATGGTGTTGCATTCCTCTAAGTAAAACTGGACTTGGTGTACCTTTAAAAGCATATAACTCTCCCAATACTTGATGCAGGACAAAGAGTTGAATTCCTATGGGTAGAGGAGAAGAAACGCAAATGCATGTGTCAATAATCCCATTTTGGTAAAAAAATGGACACAGTGTCATGTATCTTTGTTGATTTTCCGGTGAGCAACTAACGTGCACATGGTTATAGGGGTGCTATTCCCCTGCAGGCATACTGTTTGGTACTAATGTTCGGTGAGCACATTTTGCACATGATTCTGAACCCTAGCGAAATGTTATATCATCCGTTCGCAAGTGGCTTTACGTCGCACTGACACAGATAGGTCTTATGGCGATGATGGGATTGGAAAGGCCTAGGAGTTGGAAGGATGCGGCCATGGCCTTAATTAAGGTACAGCCCCAGCATTTGCCTGGTGTGAAAATGGGAAACCACGGAAAACCATCTTTAGGGCTGCCGACAGTTGGATTCGAACCCACTATCTCCCGGATGCAAGCTCACAGCCGTGCGCCCCTAACCACACGGCCAACTTGCCCGGTTGTGCATCTCCAAGATGGCGCGTAGTGAGGTTCATCTGTGAAGTCGCTCTGTATTAATCTAGCCAAATCCTCATTTACAGATTCATTTAGTTGTCAGGAGTAATCAAAACCGTTTAATTAGTGTACCGTTAAGAGTTTACAAAGTTCAAAATGACTCTTAACGCTGTGCAAAATATGGTTTCTTCGTTTAAAAACTGGATGAAAGAATTTCAAACTCGTCTCGACCAAGCGACCATGGCTGCTAACAGTGCTACCAACTCCCACAACATGCTCCAGGATCTCCGCTCAGACTTCACTGATTTCCAGGCCACTGTTGGAGCTGAATTGGTCTCCATAAAAGGAGCAATTAGTCTCATTGCAGCAAACAGTAAAAGTGCAGGAGAGAAAACTGGACCAAGCGGAGTAATACTCCAGGCGAAATTGCCTCCTCATCTACGGGATCAGTGAGTGCCCAGAGGAAGATATAGCAGTTAAGGTACTCAATATGGTGAAGCAGAAGCTAAACATCGACCTTACCATGGAGAGCACTGACCACGGCATAGGCTGGGGGCCCGTAGAAGAACTGCTGCTGATGTTCTAACAACAGGGAAGAGGCCGGTGATTGTGAAAATTACTCACTATCATCAACGTAATGCGGTCTGGCAGGCTAAACGTGCCCTCAAAGGGACGGATCTCCTGGTCACGGAGTCTCTCACTGTTACTCGGAAAGGGATGCTCAACAAGGCGTGTGAGCTGGTGGGAAAACGGGCCTGGTCACAGAATGGTCGAATAGTGATAATGGACAATGACGGGAAGAAACACTATTTAAACACATCCGCAGAGCTGGACATATTCCTCAACCGACTAGATGCAGACAGCAAAAGAAAGTGACAATTAGCTTAAGTTTGTATTATAGTGTTTTATTTTTGATATGAATGTGAGTGAGTGCATGAAAAGTTGGTGCGACATCGGAGGAGATTCGAAGGTAAGAAGCAAGTATTCTACTTTGTATTCTGCTTTGTGTGATGAGTACTGTTATAGTCACTGCCAACTGTGGACCTGACTGTCTCCCTACCCCTAACCACTCCTATCCGAGACTGGAGAGACCACACTGCCAGAGCTCATTAGTGAAAGTATTTCAGGCCAACTCACGAGCATTGAACTGCATTCATTTAAATTCTCAATCGCTACCTGCCCATCACGAGGAGCTAACAGCTCTTCTTGAAAACAGCAATGTACACATAGCTTGTGTTAGTGAGAGCTGGTTACAAGCAACTATTCCTAGTAGTATGGTTCACATAACCGGCTATAATATTTACAGGCATAACCGAATAGATAAAAGAGGTAGAGGAGTAACCTTGTTCTGTAGAGATGATATTAAATGTAAAATTATATGCACTTCTGCGTATTGTGGTGACCTGAAGGTGACTTCATATTTGCCGAGATCACTGTGACAACAGTTAATGTCCTAATAGGAGTAGTTTATCGGCCACCATGGGTAGGTCACCTCTCAGTCATTGAAGACATTCTACCTGCTTATAAACATATTTTAATATTTGGAGACTGCAATACTAATTTACTGGAACAGGCTGGAGGTACAAAACAACTGTTACGTATTTTCCACACATGTGACATGATAATACCGACAAAACCGACAAATCATACCTCATCTTCACATACACTAATTGACTTAATGATCACTAACAATCCACAGACAATAGCATCACATGGTCAGATCCCTACTTCCAGCATATCGACACATGATTTAATAAATTTGTTTTACTCGTTCAAAGTACCCAAGTATAAAACAAGATACATCACATTCAGGGACATTAAACATATAAACGTAGATCATCTAAGAGTTGATGCCTTGAATAGTCCATGGGATGACGTAAAAAATATAAATGATATCGATAAGAAAGTTGAAATTTTTAGTTCACTTATACTTGGCCTCCTTGACAAACATGCACCTAAGCACATGGCCAAAGTCTCCCAACCTCCTTCTCCATGGCTGACTGAGGATATCAAACAAATGATGTCTCACCGTGACGCATTACACCGGCTATACAAACACACTCTCTCCCAGTGTGCCTGAACAGTATCAGACACTTCAGAATAGAGTTTAAATAATAATCCGAAATAAGAAATGTTCATTTTACCAACACCTGGCTGGAAAATTAAATATGTCAAACACTTGGAAACAGCTTTGTTCCATTGGAATTGGAAAAGCTTTGCCCCAGCCATGTAATCCAGACATCTCTCTGGAGAAGTTAAATGCTCATTTTTCTGAAATAAAAATTAAACTGGAAATGCAAACAATATGTAAGCCTATAAATTCTCTTCTGAACCAACTACTACCAAATAAGCCATTCTTTGAATTTCGTGAAGTCGGAGGGACTGAAGTGAAACGAGAACTACTATCAATCACATCACCTGCTATAGGACCTGATGAAATACCAATACTCATAACGAAACACATCATTGACATTCTTCCTGTCATTACTCATATATACAACACCTGCCCCACAAATGGACTCTTTCCAACAATGTGGAAAAATGCAATTATAAAATCTGTTCCAAAAACTCCCTCACCTATACTTACAACAGATTATCAATGTGTTTGCATACTTTCATCTCTCTCTAAGCCTCTTGAAAGCATAGCACATGTGCAATTAACTGACTATTTAAATAAATACAAATTATTTGACCCTTTACAGTCAGGTTTCAAAAAGGGACACAGTACGGCCACTGCCCTACTGAAGGTTACAGATGATATGAAACGTGCGATGGACGAATGGCAGGTGATGTTACTTGCACTTCTTGATTTTAGTAGTGCCTTTGTGACACTGTAAATATAAACATACTGGTTGCTAAATTGAATCACTTCAACCTGGACCGAACTCTCTAGATTTCTTTCACTCATATCTTACCGAACGAAAACAATGCGTAATTCTTCAGAACAGGTCATCTGAATGGGTAATGTAATATTCAGGAGTGCCACAGGACTCAGTACTTGGACCACTTCTTTTTTGTTATCTATATTAATGATATACCGACACAGCTAAGACACTGTAAATACCACTTGTATGCTGATGATCTGCAACTCTATTATCACTCCAAAATTTTGGACATCAATCAAGCAATAGGTTATATGAATTCTGACTTAAATAATATCTGTACATACGTTCATGAAAACTATATTTTAATTAATCTATCAAAATCTTAAGCTATTACTGTTGGGCAGATGAAAGAAATCAGTGCGCTAAAAACCAAAAACATTCCTTCACTAACTTTATCTGGTAAATTTATTCCATACGAAAAATCGGTAAGTAATCTAGGTGTTGTTATAAATGAGAGCCTTAACTGGAGAGAGCACACTACCAATGTCTATAGAAAAGTGTACGCCTCCTTCCACCCACTAAAATATCATCACAATATACTGTCACTACACATGAGAATTAGGCTTATAAATACTGTGACGTACTACTAATTGATGCCAGGAGAGAACAACTAAACCGATTACAACGTGCTATGAACTCTTGTATTCGATTAATTTTTTCTTTACGCTATGATGTTCATGTTACCCCTTATTATCGTCAACTTTCCCTTCTAAAATTTGAACAGTGGCAGTATTAATGTTTCGAGTATTAAATGGGAATATTCCATACTATTTATCTTCACAACAAAATTTCCTTTCCTCTTTCCACCAGCCTAACATACGCTCCAGCAGCACACATGCTATCCCTCTCAGCAGGTCAGCAGCATATAACCGTTCCTTTAGTGCTTATGGAGCTAGAATATGGAACTCTCTCCCCCACAATATTAGAGCCATAAAAAGCTTAAATCCCATGAGCATCTCCTTGATGTGTAGTCCAGACAGAATGAATCTTGTGGAGTGAATGCACGTTTACTGTGCTTGTGTAGTTTCTAATATTAAGAATATTTTTTGTTCTTATATTACGTCTTTTGTCTCATGTTACTCTAGTTATAATGGTAGTTCCTAAGATAAGATTAGGAATATTATTTTGCTTATGTTATTTGTGTTATGATACTTATAGTTTCTTCTTCCTTTTTTATGACGACATAGGATCACTTTAGTCAGTCCACCGTTCAGGTCTCTTTGAAGGGATTGTTCGGGCTTTGCGGTCCTCCCAGTACTTCTTCAGACGCTCCGATCTTCGTGCCCTTTCCTCAGTTGAAAATATGCATGTTGTTGGTTTGTTTTGTGTAAGGGTAAAGCGGAGGTTTGTATTCTTGAGTTTTGTATTCAATGTAATCCTATTCTGTTGTAAGGCCTATTTCCTTCAGATCCTCTCTTACTTCTCTGATCCATTTACATCCTGTTGTGGTATTTTTTGAGACGAGATTGTGTTGTACTAGTTGATTCAGAAGTCTCGAATCCTGCATCCTCATGATATGTCCAAAGAATCCCAGTCTCCTCTTACGCATAGTATCTGTAATGGGTTCTAGCTCTTTGTACACGACTTTGTTAGGTATTAACCGCCACTGTCCATCTTTCTGGTATTTTTTGTTGATGCAGGTTCTTCCAATCCTCCTTTCAATTTTCTAAAGTCTGTCAGTCTTTGATTGTTTATACAGGTGAAAAAGTGTTTCTGCTGCATATGTAGCTTCCAGTTTTATAACTGTGTTGTAGTGTTTTATTTTTGCATTTATTGATAGACATTTCTTTTTGTAGATATCCCATGTTAATTTTTTTTCCTTTAGCTAATCTATTTGTTCTTGTTTGGATTGAGATTTTTTAATTTAGGTTATGTGTTATTACTTCTCCAAGATATTTAAATTGAGTTACTATTTTGATTTTATTACCATTTATGGTAACTTCTTTTAGTTGTGTTGGTTTTTGGAGCATAATTTCTGTCTTTTCAAATGATATTTTGAGGCCAATTTTATTTGCAATGTTTTGAAGTTTTGATATCTGGGTTTTTGCTTCTTTTATGTCCACTGCTAGTAATACTAAATCGTCAGCGAAACTCAGGTAATTTGTTTTTATTTTTCAGGCAATCTTTATTTTAGGGGGACATTTCCTAAACCATTCCCTCATTACGATTTCTAGAGCACAATTAAATAATAGTGGTAAGAGCCCATCTCCCTGCTGTAGTCCAGTTTTAATTTCAAATGTCTCTGATGTTTCACCCCTAAACTTCACTTCCGATTTGGTGTTAGTGAGAGTCAATTTTATAATGTTTATTAATTTGGGGTGTAGTCCAAAGTGTCTTAAAATTTTAAACAGAGATTCTTTATGTATGCAATCATAAGCTTTCTTGAAATCTACAAATGTTATCAGCATATCTCTGTTTCTTCTCCTGTTATAGTCCATTATCAGTCACTACTGATCTGCATTTAGGGCAGTCGCCCAGGAGGCAGATTCCCTATCTGTTGTTTTCCTAGACTTTTCTTAAATGATTGAAAAGAAATTGGAAATTTATTGAACATCTCCCTTGGTAAGTTATTCCAATCCCTAACTCCCCTTCCTATAAACGAATATTTCCCCCATTTGTCCTCTTGAATTCCAACTTTATCTTCATATTGTGATCTTTCCTACTTTTAAAGACACCATCCAAACTTATTCGTCTACTGATGTCCTCCCACACCATCTCTCCACTGACAGCTCGGAACATACCACTTAATCGAGCAGCTAATCTCCTTTCTCCCAAGTCTTCCCAGCCCAAATTTTGCAACATTTTTGTAACGCTACTCTTTTGTCGGAAATCTCCCAGAACAAATCAAGCTGCTTTTCTATGGATTTTTCCCAGTTCCTGAATCAAGTAATCCTAGTAAGGGTCCAATACACTGGAACCATACTCTAGTTGGGGTCACACCAGAGACAAATATGTTCTCTCCTTTACATCCTTACTAAAACCCTTAAATATTCTCATAATCATGTGCAGAGATCTGTACCCTTTATTTACAATCATATTTATGTGATTACCCTTTCCTTATATTAATACCTAGGTATTTACAATGATCTCCAAAGGGAACTTTCACCCCATCAACGCAGTAATTAAAACTGAGAGGACTCTTCCTATTTGTGAAACTCACAACCTGACTTTCATCCCCGTTTATCATCATACCATTGCATACTGTCCATCTCACAACATTATCGAGGTCATTTTGCAGTTGCTCACAATCTTGTAACTTATTTATTACTCTGTACAGAATAACATCATCTGTGAAAACCCTTATCTCTGATTCCACTTCTTTACACATATCATTGATATATATAAGAAAACATAAAGGTCCTTGAGGAATTCCCGTCTTAATTTTTACAGGGACAGATAAAGCTTCACCTTCTCTGAGTTCTTTTTTTTGTTTTTTTGTTACTTGCTTTACGTTGCGCCGACACAGATAGGTCTGATGGCGACGATGGGACAGGGAAGGACTGGGAGTGGGAAGGAAGCGGCCGTGGCCTTAATTAAGGTACAGCCCCAGCATTTGCCTGGTGTGAAAATGGGAAACCGCGGAAAACCATTTTCAGGGCTGCCGACAGTGGGGTTCGAATCTACTATCTCCCGAATACTGTATACTAGCCGCACTTAAGCGACTGCAGCTATCGAGCTCGGTAAGTTCTATTTTCTAGAAACAGATCCACCCATTCAGTCACTCTTTTGTCAAGTCCAATTGCACTCATTTTTCCAAGTAGTCTCCCATGATCTACCCTATCAAATGCCTTAGACAGGTAAATCGCGATACAGTCCAATTGACCTCCTGAATCCATGATATCTGCAATATCTTGCTGGAATCCTACAAGTTGGGCTTCAGTGGATTCCTAAAAGCAAAACTGCCTTCTATCAAACCAGTTATTAATTTTGCAAACATGTCTTATAAAAAAAAAATAATAATAATAATAAAAAAAAAAAAAAAGCTTTCCCAAAGCTTACATACAATGCATGTCAAACTTTCTGGCCTGTAATTTTCAGCTTTATGTCTATCACCCTTTCCTTTATATACAGGGGCTACTATAGCAACTCTCCATTCATTTGGTAAAGTTCCTTCATGCAAACAATAATCAAACAAGTACTTCAGATATGGTACTATATCCCAACCCCTTGTCTTTAGTATATCCCCCGAAACCTTATCAATTCCAGCTGCTTTTCTAGTTTTCAACTTTTGTATCTTACTGTAAATGTCATTGCTGTCATAGGTAAATATTAATACTTCTTTAGTACTAGTCACCTCCTCTATCTAGACATTATCCTTGTAACCAAAAATCTTTACATACTGTTGACTGAATACTTCTGCCTTTTGAAGATCCTCGCATACACACTCCCCTTGTTCATTAATGATTCCTGGAATGTCCTTCTTGGGACCTGTTTCTGCCTTAAAGTACCTATACATACTCTTCCATTTTTCACTAAAATTAGTGTGGCCACCAATTATGCTTGCTATCATGTTATCCTTAGCTGACTTCTTTGCTAGATTCAATTGCCTAGTAAGTTCCTTCAATTTCTCCTTACTTCCATAGCCATTTCTAACTCTATTTCTTTCCAACCTGCACCTCCTTCTTAGTCTCTTTACTTCCCTGTTATAATATAGTGGATCTTTACCATTCCTTACCACCTTTAAAGGTACAAACCTATTTTCACATTCCTCAACAATTGCTTTAAACCCATCCCAGAGTCTGCTTACATTTTTATTTACCGTTTTCCACCGATCATAGTTACTTATTAAAAACTCCCTCCTGCCTGTTTTATCAGCCATATTGCACTGCCTAACAGTCCTAATTTTAATCTCTTCCTTTCTTTCACATTTATTTTTAATTACCACAAAAACAGCTTCGTGATCACTAATACCATCTATTACTTTGGTTTCTCTATAGAGCTCATCTGGTTCTACCAGCACCACATCCAGAATATTCTTCCCTCTAGTTGGTTCCATCACTTTCTGAATCAGGTGCCCTTCCCATATTAACTTATTTGCCATTTGTTGGTCATGCTTCCTGTCGTTCGCATTACCTTCCCAATTGACATTTGGTAAATTGTGATCACCCGCTAAGATCACGTTCCTTTCCTTATCGTTTCCCACATAGCTGATTATCTTATCAAATAATTCTGAATCAGCATCTGCGCTACCCTTTCCTGGTCTGTACACTCCAAATATATCAAGTTGCCTATTATCTTTAGAAATGAGCCTTACCCCTAGAATTTTGTGCTCGTCATCTTTAACTTTTTCGTAGCTTACAAATTCTTCTTTCACGAGAATGAATACTCCCCCTCCTACTATTCCTATCCTATCTCTATGATACACCCTCCAGTTCCGTGAGAATATTTCTGCATCCGTTATATCATTTCTCAACCATGATTCAACTCCTATTACAATATCTGGTAAGTATATATCTATTAAATTACTTAATTCTATTCCTTTCTTTACAATACTTCTACAGTTGAGCACTAACAGTTTTATGTCATCCCTACTTGATTTCCAGTTCCCTGTTCCCTTAACACCGCTCCCTAGGCCAGCCTGTTTCCCTGAATGTACCTCCCTATAACCCTTCTAAACAAATTTCCTAACTTATATGTACTACTGCGGTTTAAGTGAAGGCCATCTGAGCGCAGATCCCTATCTCCTACCCACCCATTAGGATCTAGATATTTCACTCCCAGTTTCCCACATACCCACTCCATAGTCTCATTTAAATCCCCAATCACCTTCCAATCAGTATCCCTCCTACACAGTATTCCACTAATAACAATCTCCGCTTCCTTAAACACTACCCGTGCTGCATTTAGCAGATCCCACACATCCCGAACTATGTTGGTACTTATACCTGCTTGTCTTACGTTAGTACCAACGTGAAACACTACCACCTTCTCCTTTCCCTCCTCCTTCTCTTCTACTTTCCTCAACATCTGCCTTAACCTAATTCCTGGATAACACTCTACTCTGTTACCCTTTCCTCCACACACTTTCCCGACATGTCTAACAATAGAATCCCCCATGACCAGAGCCTCAACCCTACCCACCTCATTTGATCCTCTCCCTTCCTGGTCAGTCCTATCTTTCCTCACAGCTGCAGAAGCTACTTCTTCCTCACTTTTCTCCATCCCAAGACCCTGTTCCACCTGTCATTTCCTATCCACTACTCCACATATCCCTTTCCTACCTCTTCCCTTTCTCCTACTTCCAAACTTCTCGGCAACAATTCCCTGTTCCTCACCTCCCCTCAGTTGTTCTACCTGCAGTGACTCATACCGATTTCTCACCGACACCTGCTCTGAATTTTGATCCTGAATGGAGCCCTTAGCCTGCAATCTCCTACCCCCTTAAAACATTAGACCACCTGTCTTCCACAATTCCCCCCTTTCCTTCCAATCCCTCTATTATACCTACTGTATCCTGTACATTGTTTGGAGGCCTACTTTCCTTTCTGTCCTCTGAGAGAATCCTAATTATCTCCTCAAGCTCTCCAACTCCTCCCTCATACGCCTTAATGCCTGGCCACACCCACAGTTCCTACACTCGCAATACTTAACCATTTTTTACTAAATAATGAAAAGAAAAGGAAAAATAAGATAACTTATTCTGTGCAAAATAAAAATGAATGGAAAGAAATATTGTGTAGGTTTGTTCACAAAGATCACACGACAGTAAGTTATTTAATATAGGCTATTACTACACTACAATACTACTTAATTGTACTATTTTTATTCCTACAACATGCTAACACGATGAAAACTGCTGTTAATTACTGGAAACAGAGAATAATACACAAGAATTACACAATTCTTAACTGCAGTTAAGTCTACCCTAATTACAACAATAGAATTTTTAGTAAGAGAGTTATTACAGATACCACAGAAACAGTACTATACTATACAAATATTTCACAGTAATACAATAAACACACTACTTTCTAATAAGATGCTATAATACACTAAAATAATTTTAAACTACGTTCAGACTAAGTACAGATACTACAATACACTACAATAATTTTGAACTACGTTCAGACATATTATAATTACAACAGGTTATTACCAAGCAAAAACAGAAAAGAAAATTACCATTAAAGTTCAAAATTCACAAAACTACTCATAATTATAGAATAGGCACTCTAATTTCTAATAAGTTACTATACTCCTTTCAACTTAAGACTCATGATCTGATTAGGGCAGCTCCTCCAGGGTCTGAAACCGCCTTGATATTCTCCTAGTTCTTTCTCAAGTTGTAAACTTATCCTATTAAGGATGATTATTGAAAATATTTTGCATGTAATGTCTAGGAGCGAGATTCCCCTGTAGTTATTAGGGTCGGTTTTGTCTCCTTTTTTGTGCAGTGGGTGAATGAGGGCTGTTGTCCAGTGTTCTGGTAGTTCTTCTTTAATCCAGATCGAGACAAGTTGTTGATGGAGGGGAATTTTTGCTGATGTTCCAGCATATTTCCAGATTTCCACAAAGGTCTGATCTTCTCCTGGCGCTTTATAGTTTTTTAATTTATTCAGAGCTTGGTAGACTTCCTTTATTGTGGAGGGATTGATGTTCACTGGTAGTGTTTTTATCGGGGTGTTGGTGTCCAAATGAAGGAGTTCTGTAGGTTCCTCACAATTTAAAAGCTTGTTGAAATATTTAGCCAGAATTTCTGCATTGTTTTTATTGTTATGAGCCAGCTTAAAATCTTCATCTTTCATCAGTAGGGTCAGGGGTTAATATTTGTGGAGCTGCTTTCTGAAGGTTTTGTAGTAGTCCCTTGATTGAGTTTTATTGAATTGTTCTTCAATTAACTGCAGTGTGTCCTTATTATGTTGTCTTTTTATTCTTCTTAAGACTTGGGTAGTTTCTTTCCTCTGTTTTACTAGATTTTGATAGGATATTTCTGTTTTTAGGGACTGATGTAATAGCCATGCCTGATGTCTTTTCTCTACTGTTTCATCACATTCACTGCTCCACTATTGGTGTTTTGTACGTGGTTTAATTGGAGCCAGGTCTTCTGCAATTTGTTTAAGGTTGTGTACTAAGTCTTCAAGTTTATCTGTGATTTTTATTTCTTCAGTTGCAGTCTGCAGTAATAAGAATCGAGGGCTTTGAAAAAGAAGCAGCTATCCAGAAAGGAGTGAGGCAAGGCTGCAGTTTGTCTCCCCTCCTTTTCAATGTTTACATAGAACAGCCAGTAAAGGAAATCAAAGAGGAATTTGGAAAGCAAATCACAATCCAAGGAGAGGAAATCAAAACCTTGAGATTTGCCGATGATATTGTTATTTTATCTGAGACTGCAGAAGATCTTGAGAAGCTGCTGAATGGTATGGATGAAGTCTTGGGTAAGGAGTACAAGATGAAAATAAATAAGTCCAAAACAAAAGTAATGGAGTGCAGTCGAACTAAGGCAGGTGATGCAGGAAATATTAAATTAGGAAGTGAAGTCTGAAAGGAAGTAAATGAATATTGTTACTTGGGTAGTAAAATAACTAACGATGGCAGAAGTAAGTAGGACATGAAATGCAGATTAGCACAAGCAAGGAAGAGCTTTCTTAAGAAAAGAAATCTGCTCACTTCAAAGGAATTAGAAAGATGTTTTTGAAGACTTTCGTGTGGAGCGTGGCATTGTATGGAAGTGAAACATGGACGATAACTAGCTCAGAAAGAAAGAGAATAGAAGCTTTTGAAATGTGGTGTTACAGAAGAATGCTGAAGGTGAGATGGATATATCGGATCACGAATGAAGAGATACTGAATCGAACTGGTGAGAGGAGATCGATTTGGCTAAATTTGATGAGAAGAAGAGATAGAATGATAGGACACACCTTAAGACACCCAGGATTTGTTCAGTTGGTTTTTGAAGGAAGTGTAGGTGGTAAGAACGGTAGGGGTAGACCAAGGTATGAATATGACAGGCAGATTAGAGCAGATGTAGGATGCAATAGTTACGTAGAAATGAAAAGGTTAGCACAGGATAGGGTGGCATGATGAGCTGCATCAAACCAATCTATGGACTGATGACTCGAACACAAACACATAGTTGCTTTCTGGTAATTTTTGTTGTTGATTAGTTGGGTAGGATCTATTTTTCTTTTAGTTTTATGGGCTTGCTTTTGCTGTTTCCTCTGGGGAGTGAGTTTAATTTTAATTACATAGTGATCTGAACCTGTGTCTATTCCTCGGAGGACTTTGACGTTATAGATCTCTTTGTGGTGGTATTTATCAATGCAGATGTGATCCAGTTGCCATTCTCCTTTAGTGTAGTCAGGGTGTTTCCATGTTTTGAGTCCTTGAGGTTTCCTCTTTAAACATGTAGATTTTGAGATTAAATTATGGTTTCTACACAGGTCAGCTAGTCTCTCTCCATTTTTATTTGTTTTCTTGTGTGCTGGCCATTTTCCGATAATGTCACGGCATTTTCTTTCTCTGCCTAGTTGAGCGTTGAAGTCGCCTATTAATAATTTTACATGGTGTTTAGGGATGTTATCTATGGTCTGGTCCAATAGGTCCCAAAATTCTTCTGTTTCCTCATGGTCTTTTGAGGAGTTGTTTTCATCATTAGTCGGAGCATGGGCATTTATTATAGTATAGATCTTATTAGATGCCTTTAAGGTGAGCGTTGAGAGTTGTGGAGACTGTGTTTTGAATTCTTGAACTGAGTTTATTATTTTAAGGCTCACCAAAAATCCTGTTCCAAATTGTGGGACATTTTTCATCACTCTCTTCCCGGGTATACCTTTATAAAGTCTGTACCCTTGAGATTCCAAGGCATCCTGGTCAGTGTTTCTAAATTCCTGTAATCCCGTGATAAGAATTTTGTGTTGGTCGATGTCGGTGATCACTTTTAGTTTACCAGTTTGCATGAGTGAGTTTATATTGTGTGTAGAGAAGTATGTTATCTGCTTTGGTTTGATTCTTGATTTTGTCTCGTTCGTGTATATGGTACTGCGGTATTTCCGTGCCTCCGACTTCAAGGTATCTTTTAGGTGGCAGCCCACCGTATCTGAATGCTGCCTTCTCTGAAATCTTGGTTCAGCCGGTGGAGTATTCCGTAAAGACCTTCCATGGTTGACTGTTAAGGTGTCACCTGTGTGTGACTAGGTCCCAAATTACAATTTTGGATGTGATCCAGTGAGGTGATAATGAGGCCGCTCCTCTGGAGTACAGACGTCTTGTGCAGCCACCCCTAACCTGGAGAACAGACACTGCATTATGTATTCCAGTGGCATTTCCTCCACTGTGAGGATCATCGCCCCACCTAAAGGGGCTCATTCCCCCGAAGCCGTTGGCCTCCTTAGGGAGTAAGGTTATTTCCCCCCACCCAACACTCGGCGTTATTTATAGTTTGTAAGATAAGATTATAAATATTTCTTTCATATGTACAATGCTAAAAAGTGTGGTTAAGTGTAAGAGAGGACCATGATTCCTAACTTCGCCACTACAATAAAGGCAAATATAATAAATTTAAAAAAACATGACGCCTTGAAAATATGTAGCAACGTACTTTTACCAAGTAGCTATGTTAATGTGTCATGCGTCTTGACTGGTGTAACAATGAGGGGAATCAATGCAAACAACAATGTCTTAAAAACTGAACCGGATGGCATATGCACTGTGCTCTCGTTGTACTACCAGCATGTTTCCAGCAGTATAGCGTAGCGGATGTTGTTAGGTGTTCGCCTAGCAATCGACGGAATGTGTAAGCAGCGGTTCGAATCCTGCATCGTTCAAATATTTTTGCATAGGTATGATGTTTGAATACGTAAACACAGGCCCACGTTTGCCACATTCAAACAGTAGCAAGACACTGTTATTCATCATGTGCCCTGCACATACTCCGCTGGTTAGGACCTGGATATACTGTAATCTCTGCTGTCATTCGGCATGTTTTCCACAGAAGAATACGTTGACATGCTCCTCACTTATGGGGAAACAAGACAAAACGCGTGCGAGGCACTACGTCTGTACCAGGAACGGTATCCCTACAGGCGACACCCGGCTGCTACGACATTCCGCCGTGTTGAGCGACGCCTAAGGACAACACGCGTGATTTACAACCAGCCACCAGTTCACGATAGGCCCATTACATCAGGTGAAACAAAAGAGACCATTCTGGAGACAGCTCATAATAATTCACACATCAGTACAAGGGCAACTGAACGACAGGCGAACACCAGCCAGCCGTCCGTCTGCCAAATACTGCATGAACGTACATTTCACCCATACCACCTTGAGCTACACAAAGAGCTCCATAGGCGGGATTTCGAAGCTCGAATGGAGTTATGTCAGTGGCTATTAGGCAGGCTGGACAATGATGCAGCATTCGTATCACAGATCTTGTTCTTCGGCGAATCGTGCTTCCACAATAATGGGAACGTACATCGCCACAACATGCACTATTGGAGTCCAGACAATCCTCACTGGGTGCGACAGGTGGTCCATCAAGTATGATGGGGAGCGAATGTTTGGTGTGGAATCTTGGGGGATCACCTGATTGCACCTTATTTCTTTGAGGACCATTGGATGGGCCCACGCTACCTGCACTTTCAGCATCAGGAACTCTCACTGGTGCTGGAAGATGTGCCCCTGCAGGATTGTTTGACAATGTGGTTGCAACAGGATGGAGCTCCACCACATTCGACTTTGCCCGTTTGTAACCATCTCAACAAGGAACTGCCCGGGAAATGGACATTGCAAGTGAATATCAAATGCATTAGAAATAAGTTGTTAGAATTAGAACACTTTTGTCAAACCGAGAAAGTTGATGTGATTTGTGTATCGGAGCATTGGCTTTCTGAAAATCAAGTAGAATATTTTGTGCCCCATGAATATATTGTTGCAGATATATTTTGTAGGAATAACAAGAAAATGGGGGAGCTGGGATTTTAGTTAGAGAGTGTTTTAAATTTGTAAAGATTGATTTAAGTCAATATTGTGTGGAATTAGAGGGAGAATTTAGTTGTGTGAAGCTGGTTGATCAGAATGTGATAGTTCTTAGTTTGTATAGATCTCCAAACGCCGATGCTTATGTATTTCTAAAGACCTTTTACCCACATCAGAACAAGTTCGTCTTCGTAAATTATGTCAGGGTGGTTAAGATATAAAGATATAAGCAAGGGGTCATGATCTCCACCAACAAGTCTAAGTTTATACAAATCTCTTGAAAAATTTACAATAATATTATCCAAGCATGCATTATTATGTGTAGGTAGCTTGTTTGTGCAAGTTAAATTTAGAGTTCTTAGTAAATTCAGAAAATTTCTAGAAATCTGCCCATCTGAATATGCCATCTCTATGTTAAAATCCTCACTAACAGCAACATATTTATTGAAAATCTGAAACAAATTAACTGAGGCTTTGTATTTGAATTTCAAATGGGAGAAAATGATATTGAAACTGTATTTGGAAACTTTTTAGATAAATTGGTTGAATTGTGGCATTTATGTTTACCACTGGCAAAAATTAGTTGTAATGCTAAACTTAAAAACAAGAAGTTGAACTGGTATACTGATGAATTGACTCAGTATAGAGAAAGAATGCTTTTGCTGTATAGAATTTATAAAAACTCTTGTCAAGGAGCAACCGAGCAGAATGGCATGTACAAAGCTTATTATAACTGTAAAAAGTTATATAAAAGAAATCTTATCCATGCCAAAACTTTAGCTTGTGAAAAATATATTGAGAATGCACCCAACAAATGCAAGGCGGCATGGGATGTTATAGTACAAGAAAACATCCCTACTCCTACTCAAGACACATTTCTCGATCCTGAAGAACTGAATAATTATTTCTTATACTCTGTAAAAGAAATTGGAGATCAGTTTAAGGCAACAGGTACAGCTGCGAGCGACTTTCTTCACAATCACACCCCCCCCCCGCTGAAATCACATCTGATGAAGTAATTAAAGTTAGCTTAAAATTGTGAAACTCTAAGAGTATGGATTGGTATTGGTTATCTAATTACATCATCAAAAGAATAATACATTTGATTTCTGAACCTCTAGCTTTTTTTTTTAACAAGTGTTTAGAGTTTGGAGTTTTTCCTGATTTACTTAAAATTTCTAAAGTTATTCAAGTATTTAAAAGTGGGGACAAAGAATTTCTTCAGAACTATCGTGCAGTCTCAATTGTTCCAATAATTTCTAAAATATTTGAATCACTTTTGTACAATCAACTTAGAAACTATTTGGAAACTTACAATCTCCTATCAGTCAGTCAGTTTGGGTTTTGACAAGGTAAATGTACTACTACTGCTGTTCTTGAAATTGTTAATCAGATATTAACAGCTTTTGAAAACAAGCAGGCCATCTCTTTGCTGTTATGTGATCTAAGTAAAGCTTTTGATTGTATTAATCATGAAATTTTACTTGCAAAGCTTGAGATGTATGGTGTTGAGTATCCCTCACTCAATATAATTAAGTCATACTTAAATAACAGATATCAATCTGTCTCAATTAAAAATTGAAGAAAGTTACAACTGGTGTGCCACAGGGCTCTGTCCTCGGTCCATTTTTATTCATTCTGGCAGTCAACAATTTACCGCAAAATGTCATGCTCTTATATCGCACGCGGACGATACAATGTTAATTACAAAACACCAGAGCATCTCATGTTTGCATCAGATGTCGCAGGAAGCTCTTGCAATCAGGATAAAACTCAATTTCTCACACTAGGATTATCCAAAGATATTGAAAGTCAGCCAGTCAAACTTTTGGGTTTTCATATTGATGCCAAATTGAACTGGGAAACGCACATTGATCATGTTTGTAAAAAAATATCATGAGTGGCCTATTTGATATGGAAATTGAGGGATTTAGTTAGCAGTGATTACCTAAGAATGGCATATTTTGGTCTCTTCCAGTCACACATTACTTATGGACTGTTATTATGGGGGCATTTTTCTTACGTATATAATATTATTCTAATACAGAAAAAGGTTGTCCAAACAATGTATAGGGCTGGTGCAATTGATTATTGTCAACCTCTCTTCATTAAGCTTAAAATACTGACAATTGTAATTTTGTATATTTATATACTGTATCTTTGACACATGTTAAAAACAACATAAATGAATTCAATACTAGAGAAATCATTCACCTTCATGATACTCGGGGCAAAGCAGACATTGACATCCCAATTCACAGGCTGTCAAAAACTGCTCACTTCACATAAAATCAGTTGTTTAAGATTATTTAATAACTTACCACGTTCTGCGCGGTCTACTCCTTTAAGTAATTTTAAAAGAAAAATTATGATTGGTTAATAGAAAATCCATTTTATAATACCTCTGAATTCTTAGAAATGCATAATGTTAGTATTAATTTTTAATAAAAGGTGTATGTTCATTTAGCCTTAGTAATATTAAGTACTAAATTATTATCAGTTGACGAAGCCTATTTCATTGTATATGGTCAATGGCAAATAAAGATTCTTGATTCTTGACGAGGAGGCTCTGTTTCTTGGCCCGCCAGATCAGCGGATTTAATGCCATTAGACTTCTTCTTGTGGGGACATTTGAAGAACGTCATTTACACTCAAGCTCCGGAAAACCCCAACCGCTCCGGCATCTCATCACGGACGCCTGCCGAACAATTACACCTGGAATGCTTCAGCGCGCAAAACGATCTATTGGACACCGGGCCCGAATGTGCATAAACTAAAACGGTCATCACAGCAAGCATTTGCTGTAATATAACATTGTCGGGGCAGTTGTGTTCCTATTATTTCCTGTCTGTATGTGTCCGGCCTGCTAACCGGCCCTTCTTACGGCCACAAACACATTCATTCACACACAATTTGCATGAAAGCAGATATTAAACTTGCATTGTGTGCAGTACGTATTAAATAAATATTTAAAACATTTGTAATCTTCGCCCTGGACTCGAACTTCCCACCTAACATGCAAGCCCGCTCCTCCATGTCTTTACCAACTACACTATGGTTCCATACAGCATGCTGGACAGCTTATAGCAAGTATTAGGTTTACTGTGGTCACAATATCAAGTTAGTGTTTCGTCAGTGTGTCAGGTTCATATGATCTAGAAGGCAAGCGCATGTCTTCCAGTGTTTAATACGAATATAACATTTCGGCGTCCTATCATGGTGAGGTGGTAAATACCAAGATATCTGGTTGTGTTTTCTGAGCATACCAGCAGGGCAGATGTTTTCAGGATGGAATGAATATTGTGGGTTTCATAAAACTACATTGGAAAGGACAGCTGAATCACGCTGTATACTCTTCCATTTTTCACTAAAATATGTATGACAGCTGAATCACGCTGTATACTCTTCCATTTTCCACTAAAATATGTATGACTGCCCTTTATGCTTGCCATCATGTTATCCTTAGCTGACTTCTTTGTTAGACTCAAATTCCTAGTAAGTTCATTCAATTTCTCCTTACTTGCACAACCATTTTTAACTCTATTTCTGCTTGATCTCTTTGTTAAAATAAAGCAAGTCTATACCATCCCTCAGCACCTTTAAAGGTACACACCTGTTCTAATATTGCCCAACAATTGCTTGAAACCCATCCTGCAGACTGTTCACATTTGTACTGTGTGATAACAATACACACATTAAAAAAAAAAGACTAAACAAACAAAGGAAAAGTAAACAAAATACCCAAAAGAAGGACCACTAAAGATAATATGAAAAGACAGACAACAGAATGTGGAAGGCGCTGGATAACCCTGCTGGGAACGTAACTTGGTGATACACTCTAGAGCAAAACAATCAGGTTCCTCAAATAACATTTATTAAACATAAAGTTCTTTATATTTATTTAGAAATAAACTTAAATTTCAATAATAGATAACAAAAAGTGCCATGCTGAGTGGCTGAGATGGTTGAGGCACTGGCCTTGTGACACAAACTTGGCAGGTTCGATCCTGATTCAGTTTGGTGGTATTTGAAGGTGCTCAAATATGTCGGCCTCATGTCGATAGATTTACTGGCACATAAAAGAACTCCTGCAGGACAAAATTCCAGCACCTCACCATCTCCAATAACCAAACAAGTAGTTAGTGGCATGTAAAGCCAATAAAATAATAATAATAAAAATAAATATTAATAATAATAATAATTATCATTATATTATATTATATTATATTATATTATATTATATTATATTATATTATATTATATTATATTATATTATATTATATTATATTATTATTATTATTATTATTATTATTATTATTATTATTATTATTATTATTATTATTAATAATAATAACAAAAGGGTTCATACCCTAAGGATGTTAATGGGCCTAATTGACTCTGATTGCACTCTGACACCCGCAAAATGATTCAAAGATATTACACATTTACTTTTGAGGTTAATAAGTCAACATAATCCAAATGACAACCATGCTTGTAGGCATGTGAGGGTTCAGAGTCCTGCCCTCAGAACCTGAGTGAGGTACCTACTAATACAAATTGCCATCTGGCTTAAAATATTATCACCGAAGGGTATTTTAAATCACAACAAATTAACAGTTAAAGAAGGGAAGATAATTTAGCAAAAAGTATTAATTTAAAACAACATCAAGGGGATTCTGAAAACATGACCATGCAATTACTTTCATATAATGGATACATACCATAAGACAGAAGCATATCCAATGCTAAGTCTATTTTGGTACTTATGCAGTAGGCTAGTCCCATTGTACCGGAAACAGCCAAACAAAGAAAAATTACAATGTCATGGATTTAAAATTACAAGCTATATGGTAAGGTTGGCTGCTCCCAAAACAATTATAACACAGCACTGAAAAGTGCCATTTTCATGAGCCTTAATCAACAAAGATGCGAGACTGCCTTGTAGAATTCCTGCAAAAGATACACGTTAACTAAGACATAACACATACATTCATTATCATTATAGACTGTTATGCCTTTCAGCGTTCAGTCTGCAAGCCTCTGTGAATTTACTAAACGTCGCCACAATCCTCGATTTGCAACTAGTGTTGTAGCCTCATTTAGTTCTATACCTCTTATATTTAAATTGTTAGAAACCGAGGCTAACCATTGTCGTCTTGGTCTACCTCTACCTCTCTTACCCTCCATAACAGAGTCCATTATTCTCCTAGGTAACCTATCCTCCTCCATTCGCCTCACATGACCCCAACACCGAAGACCGATGTAAAGATAGTTTCGTCCGGGAGCTGACTTCCTTCTTACAGAATACTGTTGATCGCAACTGCGAGCTCACAGCATTAGCTTTACGACACCTTGATTCAATCTCACTTACTATATTACCATCCTGGGAGAACACACAACCTAAATACTTGAAATTATCGACTTGTTCTAGCTTTGTATCACCAATCTGACATTCAATTCTGTTGAATTTCTTACCTACTGACATCAATTTAGTCTTCGAGAGGCTAATTTTCATACCATACTCCTCGCACCTATTTTCAAGTTCCAAGATATTAGACTGCAGGCTTTCAGCACAATCTGCCATAAAGACCAAGTCATCAGCATAGGCCAAACTGCTTACTACATTTCCACCTAACTGAATCCCTCCCTGCCATTTTATACCTTTCAACAGATGATCCATGTAAACTACGAACAGCAAAAGTGAAAGATTACAGCCTTTTCTAACCCCTGTAAGTACCTTGAACCAAGAACTCATTCTACCATCAATTCTCGCTGAAGCAAAATTGTCAACATAAATGCCTTTGATTGATTTTAATAATCTACCTTTAATTCCATAGTCCCCCAGAATAGTGAACATCTTTTCCCTTGGTACCCTGTCATATGCTTTCTCTAGATCTACGAAACATAAACACAACTGCCTATTCCTCTCGTAGCATTTTTCAATTACCTGGCGCATACTGAAAATCTGATCTTGACACCCTCTCTGTGGTCTGAAACCACACGGGTTTTCATCCAACTTCCTCTCAACGTCTGATCGCACCCTCCCTTCCAAGATGCCAGTGAATACTTTGCCTGGTATACTAATCAATGAGATACCTCGATAGTTGTTGCAATCCTTCCTGTTCCCTTGCTTATAGATAGCTGCAATTACTGCTTTTGTCCAATCTGAAGGTACCTTACCAACAGTCCATGCTAATCTTACTACTCTATGAAGCCATTTCATCCCTGCCTTCCCACTATACTTCACCATTTCAGGACTGATTTCATCTATTCCTGCTGCTTTATGACAATGGAGTTTATTTACCATACTTTCCACTTCCTCTAGCGTAATTTCACCAACATCATTTTCCTCCTCCCCATGAGCTTGGCTGTTCGCAACACCACCAGGATGATTTCCTTTTACATTGAGAAGATGTTCAAAATATTCCCTCCTCCTCTACAATGATTCCCTGAGATCTATTATGAGTTCACCTGAATATCTCAAAACACTGTTCATTTCCTTTTTCCCTCCCTTCCTAAGATTATTTATTACTGTCCAGAAAGGTTTCCCTGCTGCTTGACATAGCCTTTCCAGATTATTACCAAACTCTTTCCACGACTTCTTTTTGGATTCATCAACTATTTGTTTCGCTCTGTTTCTTTCATCTACGTACAAATCCCTGTCTGCCTCGGCCCTTGTTTGGAACCATTTCTGATGAGCCTTCTTTTTACGTTTACAAGCTGCTCTCACTTCATCATTCCACCAAGATGTTCTCCTTTTCCCATCTTTACACACCGTTGTTCCTAGGCATTCCCTTGCTGTTTCTACTACAGTATCCCTTGTATGCCACCCATTCACTTTCTATATCCTGAACCTGCTTACTGTCTACTGTTCGAAACTTCTCACTAATCATATCCATGTACTTCTGTCTAATTTCCTCGTCCTGGAGATTTTCTACCCTTATTCGTTTGCAGAGAGATTTCACTTTCTCTACCCTAGGCCTAGAGATACTTAGTTCACTACAGATCAGACAATGGTCTGTATCATCCAAAAATCCCCGGAAAACTCGTATGTTTCTAACAGATTTCCTGAATTTGAAGTCAGTTAAGATATAGTCTATTATGGATCTGGTACCCCTAGCCTCCCATGTATAGCGGTGAATAGCCTTATGCTTGAAGAATGTATTCGTAACTGCTAAACACATACTAGCACAGAAGTTCAGCAAATGCTTCCCATTCCCATTAGCTTCCATATCTTCCCCACATTTACCAATCGCCCTTTCGTATCCTTCAGTTCTATTCCCAACTCTCGCATTGAAATCGCCCATTAGCACTATTCTATCCTTGTTGTTGACCCTGACCACGATGTCACTCAATGCTTCATAAAACTTGTCTACTTCATCCTCATCTGCACCCTCACGTGGTGAATACACGGAGACAATTCTAGTCTTAATTCCTCCAACTGACAAATCTACCCACATCATTCGCTCATTTATGTGCCTAACGGAAACTATGTTGTGTGCAATGGTATTCCTGATAAAGAGCCCTACCCCAGACTCTGCCCTTCCCTTTCTAACACCCGTCAAGTAAACTTTATAATATCCTATCTCTTCCTCGTTATCTCACCTTACCCGAATATCACTTACTCCTAGCACATCCAGATGCATCCTCTTTGCTGACTCAGCCAGTTCTACTTTCTTTCTTTCTTTCTTCCATGAGCCCCATTAATGTTGATCGCTCCCCATCGAATTCCATTTCGCTCGCCAAGTTGTTTCCAAGGAGTCCCTCGCCTGTCAAATGGGAGTGGGACTCCGTTACTCCCATAGGTCCGAGGGTTGCTTAAAATGTTCTGAGCTCGGTAAATTCATGAAGCAGGATGCTACCCTACTTGCACATAGTCCAAGTGAGGATCTCTCCTCTAGCGGGTTATGGACCACCGGTGAATTGTATAGTCCTAGCCGCCTGAGCACAAGGAGGGCCGTGACTCAGAATATGTCCGAGATGCCCACTCCCAATCCATAGCAACTGGTATCCCAACTCTCAGGACCACGTACTAGGCCACTCAGCTGTTGCCCATGGTTCACGAACTAGGACGTGACTACAGTAACCCACACCATGAACCATTTAAGACATAATAACGAAAATAAAATTTACATCACCCCATAACCTAGGCCAGAACTCCCCAGTGGAGAGAGAGCTCAGAATGGCCATGTCCGCCTTGACAGAGAACCAAGATGAGAATTAGAGATGCTAACTTCGCGTGTTAGGATATAACCCCACCAGTTTGTAGACGTCACCCTTCCAGAACAAGGGAATCAATCAACCAATTACATGAAGAACTCAACCAGAGCAGCCTTCACATCTTCTTAGATGCGGGTGGAACATTCTCACACTCTTTGATATAGACCAGAACACCAGCAATAAGGGTCCTTTCTGGCATCATTCCCACAATCTCTGATACTGACCAGATCACTCTAAACAAGGGTCCTTCCTGGCATCAGAAAGTTGTGAGAAAGAAATAGCCAGATCTGCCACAGTATGTGGAAACAGTTCCTTTCCCCATTTTACTGCACAGAACAAAGATTCCCAATTGACACACATGTAACCCCAAAGATAATTTTATATGGACTGTATAAAAAAGGCACATCCTCCTCCCCGGCTTGATATACAAAGGGCACTAGGAAAGTTTTGCAATACGCAAAAACAGTTGGCTGGACATCCCTGTTATGGTGAGGGATGAAAAGAGGGGTGAAAACTGGTCTAGAAGACAGCAAGGTGGGATTGAAAGCAAGATAAGATGTCAGTGTGGTCTAAAGGTGAATATCGCGCAATTATCCGCTACAATTCTGTTCGTGGATTAACTGTTGACCAGTGTCTGGAGGAAATGACTCCCATGCTGGGGAAAGACTGTCCACATCAGACAACAATTTTCCGCTGGTACAAGGAGTTCCAGAGGGGAAATTTTGGGGTTGAAGACGATCCTCGTTCTAGGCGACCATCTGAATCAGTGACTGGGGAAAACATTGAAGCTGTGATGAAAATATTGCAGCAAGAGAGGTGGTTGACATATCGGCAGGTAGAAGAGACCCTCCACATCCCTGCACCAGCTATTCATTCAATTCTACATGACCATCTCCATGTTAGAAAGGTTTGGGTGCCCCATTCACTTTCAGAGGAACAAAGGGCACATCAAGTGAAATGGTGCCAAAAAATGCTAAAACAGTTTGAAAATGAGACTTCACATAACATCAATAGCATCGTTATGGGTGACAAAACTTGGCTCTCTTATTTCGACATCCCAACAGAATCCCAGAACAAGGTGTGGCTGTTTGAAAAGGAGGGTACTCCTGTGATTGTGCGAAAGTCAAAGTCAGTGAAGAAAAGGATGATTGCAGTATTCTTCACTAAACAGGGCATCCTGACTCGGGTTGTGCTAGAAACACAAAGGACAGTTACTGCAACATGGTAAAGTGAGACTTGTCTTCCTCAGGTCATCCAGGCTCTCGAGCAGCTCCGTCCAAGGTCAGGGCTCAACACTTGGCTCTTGCATCATGACAATGCTCCAGCACATCGTGCTATTGTAACAATGGATTTTCTTGCCAGATCAGGGTTGACTGTGCTTGATCACCCTCCATACAGTCCTGATCTTGCCCCATGTGACTTTGCACTCATCCCAGAAGTGAAGCTGAAACTGATAAGGCAGCGTTTTGCATCCAACGAGGATCTTCTGGCAGTATGGGATCAAGAGTGTGAATATGTAACCGAAGAAAAGTGGCAGAGTTGGTTCAGTGACTGGTTTCGACATATGGAGAAGTGTATTGAGTGTGGTGGAAATTATTTTGAAAAAGTCTAAAGTGTTCACTCACATTGGAAAACTTTCCTAGTGCCCTTTGTATCAGATATAAAACAACACACACACACAAAAAATAGGGGCAGGAGGGGGGATGAGGGGATGACCACACTACAGGCTTGATGCTTCTCGTGATGCAAAGTCTTCCTGAGATGAAACCAAAAAATACTTGCACATTGTTACTTGGAATCCAATCCGTGTTGGATCCAGTGTTGCTGACCTTGCCACTGCCACCAATGCTCCCACATCATTTTTCAGTTCCACTTACACTCCAACACCAGAGTTGCCCAACTACACTGCAGGATTTTCCTCGTTCAGCAGGATGGTACTGCTCCCAAGGGCTGAAACGCAATGGCAACAGCAACTTTTTCTGATACATGCTACAGGGGCGAGATCAGGTTTTCATCCAGAAAACTGTGTTAGGGAATATTATTTCCTTAGAGAATGTTTGTACAGCGATGAAAGGGTTTGAAAATGTTACTCCTAGTTATGGAGCATATTCAAATTTTTTGTACTAGATGAAATATGACTATAAGTTTTGAGAAGGAACTAGGCCTTCTACTTGATAACGTATATCCTATCACAGGACTGGAGAAATCCATTGCTGCAACGGAGCTTAGCTTTGCTCCAGGGGAGTCCAGCCGCACCATGGGATAAGGTAACTGAAAACATTATTTAAATTTAGTCCTAAAAAGAAAAGTACAGGAATTCCTGGGTACAGCCTTTCTTGCATACAGAACAAAATATCTATAGTGAATCAACCTGAACTAATGATATATCATTACACAAGAACTTCACATACAGGGTCTCTCGTATAAACCCAGATCGAACGCACGGTGTTTGTACTCTGGGCTATGGCAGGTGCATGCACGTTGCAAGCAGCCTGCACATGTTCGACTTGGTTCGCCAGTCTGAATCTCAGCTGTTAACATGGTGAGACAGTTATCATTGCAATACCATTTTTTCGTATGTAAAAGTTCCAGTTTCATCTTAATGGCCGTGTGAACAGTCATAACTCTCACTATTGGTGTGCAGAAAATCCTAATGGTGTTTATAAAGTCTCTCAATATGATAGGAATATTGGTGTTTGGTGTGCTGTTAGTGCAAAACGAATAATTGGGCCTATTTTTATTGAGATGACAGTAAATGTAGAGACACCAATATGATATTTTGATGCCCTTCTTCCATCAGTTAATGGAAGAAGAGAAATCGCATGGGTGGTTTCAACATGATTCAGTCCCTGCTCAAACAGCAGAAGATTCCCTTCTTACAATCTGGGAAGTGTTCATGGATAGAGTGATCAGTGCTGGTCTATTTCTCCCCTTGTTCTCCAGATATAACAGTGTGTGATTTTTACTTGTGGGTTGAACTGAAAGAAAAAGTGTATTGAACAATCCTCACACATTGGAGGAACTGAAATAAAACATTACAAATGAAATCAGAAACATTACAGTGGCAGAACTAACTTGTGTCAGCCAGAATGTGGTTACCAGATACAATGCCTGAATAACCCAGGAAGGACGACACTTCCAGGATCTTTTATACGGTAATATTTCATATAAGATTGTAAACACGGTTAAAGCGGGGCGACCGCGCATGACGTAAGTTCGACTGACACAGCTGCCGCAGTGCAGAGTACAAACACCGTGAGAGACCCTGTAACTGTAATTTTAAAACCGCTCACAGATTGTAAATTCTACAAATGTCATCTACTGGAAAACATAAAATCAATACCTGACCTTACAAAAAATTTAGAAATTAAAACAGCTGACTTTACAAACTTATTCAAAATTTATACATCAGATATAAAAAGTACTTGTGGGGATATCACACAACACAATGACAAAGAAGACATTAGAGCACACTACTCAAAACTACAATCACACACTGAATACATAACCCCTAAAATACATATCATGCCTTCTCATACCAGAGATGCACCACATCACAACATACGCATGACAGGTCAGTGTAAAAGAAGAACAGTACCCTACAGGTAAATGATTACAAAAACATGACCTTCACCCTTTTGAAGGGCTTGCAACCCTCCACAAAACACAATATCAATGCACAGAACAATTTATATCCCCCTTCAAGCTGCCTGACCTGCATCAATGTTTTATCCAACTTTTACATACCACTTTAATTTCCAAATATAATAAATAATGCAGGAAAAAACAAATTTAAACAGTTCAAGTATTCCCAACACATGGTAAAATTGCATTACATCATTAAATTCAGCTGGCACTGCTGTTCGTATAACATATTGAAACAAGGAACTTAACAACCTTTGAGGATAGGTGGTCGCTTTTCACATCACATTTACATTGTACCAACATGTACTTAATTACAACATTTACTGATAAATTGCCACACCTGTGTCATAACCACAGGGAAGAAGCAAATTTCCATGAAGAGAACAGAAATCAAGGAAGATAATGTTAACAAAATTAACAGCCAGATGAAATATCAAAATGGGAAATATTCCTAGAATAGTACAGAAGTGCACATATCCAAAACCTAACTTGCTAATAAAAGAAAGAAAAGGGAATAAGAAACACTCATACAGGTGAGATATCAGACCTCAGAACAACAAAACATGAGCACAATGTATATCCACGATCCATCAAATATTTAAACAAAATTACCAACGCTGAACACACAACAAACAATGCTGCGAGATAATCCAAGATAAATAAGTACCAAATGAATAAAAGGGGCAATATAACCGTCAATACCACTTTCTTTACTTCACCAATGCCGGGCCGAGTGGCTTAGATGGTTGAGGCGCTGGCCTTCTGACCCCAACTTGGCAGGTTAATCCTGGCTCAGTCCGGTGGTATTTGAAGGTGCTCAAATACATCAGCCTCGTGTTGGTAGATTTACTGGCACGTAAAAGAACTCCTGCAGGACTAAATTCTGGCTTTTTGGCGTCTCCAAAAATCATAGGAGTAGTTAGTGGGACATAAAGCAAAATAACATTATTATTATTATTATTATTATTATTATTATTATTATTATTATTATTACCTCACCAAATGAGGCTATCTTTAATTATCAATATTGTGATCCCAGGAGAGCGATAAACTCTCAGCACCTGAAATCCTGGTCTCAAATTCCATGCCTAAGCAAGGCCCCAAAAACAAACACAAATACAACTGACACATACTTAAATATATATAACAATGGCATGGATGGACAAGGATGAGAAGTCTCGGTAACAATTCTATGACAAAGACCCCATAATCTATCTGAGCAATTACATTTGAAGGTATGGAAATTAAGAAACACATACAATTAGACTGACAAATCGTGAAACTGAAGACTTTTAAGGAAAGACCATATCACCTTGAAAATTACCAAGGAAATGAAGAGTTTGAGTATGAAAAACAGAATTTAATGAAAGTTCTGTTAATAAGTAAATAGCTCAGCATATAACAAGAAAAAAAAAAAAGGTATTTGAAGAAAATCTTCCTAGCACAATATAAAATTCACATAATGACCCAGAGTGACGAGATCCTACATCTGACCAGGATCGTGCCATGTGATGCCACACTCAAGTAGACTTCAACCAAGGTACAGATGATCAAAACACACCAAAAAAAACCACATGTAACTACTGAATAAAATTTTGATGACAGAAATAACCCTAAGGACAACGAACAGCACTCGGCCAACTCGCGTAATACGAGGCCTGTAAATAAAGCAGTGGCAACGTAGTCCAGACACTCGCAGGAGATCGGGCATGTGCAAATAGGATATGGGAGCGATCAGGTGATGCTGCTGTCGATGTGTAGTGTGCATCTGACAGGCATCCAGTTGGAAGTGTTGTTGCTATGTGGTGTTGAAGTGAAGAGTGTCGATTTCACTGCTCTAAAATGTGATCAGTGTTCGAGGATTAAAATTGAGATTGCCGTGGGAAAATGCATCACAATGTTATACAGGATTACGTGAAGCCTGTGGCAAAAATGCATTACTGTATAGGACGGGTCAAGATGTACAATTTACGAACTTCATCGTATAGATCCGTATTGATACAGTTAAAACTAAGAAACAATGTTAGGTTTTGGTCCACCCAATCAATACACATCACTTGTGAAAAGTGAACTATTTAATTAAAAAACAAATTAAATATATTTAGGGACATGTTTCGTCTCTATTTGAGGCTTCATCAGCCATAAAATCACGTGGTAGATTACAAACTCAAAATTCAGAAACTGAAAAAAAAAAAAAAAAAGGAAGAACCCAATGAATTTTTAAGGATTTTTTGAGAAACGCAAAAGATATAAATATAAATACATTATTTACACAAACTGACCTCACTTCTTGCAAAAACTTTTGTTGTCTTCAATGTTAAAAAAAATGAAATAATAACTTGAAATATGACAAGCCTGCCATAATGTCTCGTACGGAATCAATGTCCATTGTTGCTACTGCGTGTGTTGTAGTTGTGTTCCGAAGCAAGGTATGCTGAGGTAGTTTGACACATTATGTGCCGGGCCGAGTGGCTCAGACGGTTGAGGTGCTGGCCTTCTGAATCTAACTTGGCAGGTTCGATCCTGGCACAGTCCGGTGATATTTGAAGGTGCTTAAATACGTCAGCCTCGTGTAGGTAGATTTAGAGGCACGTAAAAGAACTCCTGCGGGACTAAATTCCGGCACCTTGGCATCTCCAAAAACCGTTTCAAGTATTTAAAGCAAATAACATTATTATTATTATGACACATTATGTGATACAAGATGGTGACAGAGTGAAGATTCTGTCGCTCTTTTAAATGTAACCATTCAAATTTGGAGAGCTCTGGAGAGATATGACTCAACAATGGTACATCAAGAATAAATCTAACACATGCATTATCAGCTTGTTGAAGTTTGGTGGAAAGTGATGTTTAGGTTGTTGTAAACTATGTCACATTAATCAAAGATGAGCAATATAAGACTTTGTACTAATAATTTCCTTACTTTTAATGGAAATAATGGTATGGTGGTAAACTGGGTGGGAAGTCAGGTTGAGAGTTTCACTAATAGGAGAAGTCCTCTCAGTTTAAATTCTATGTCAGTGGGGTGAAAGTACCTAATAGGGATCACTGTAGGTAATAATAATTTTGTGTGGCTATTTCTAGCCAAGTGCAGCCCTTGTATGGTAGACCTTCCGATGAGGGTGGGTGGGATCTGCCATGTGTAGGTAACTGTGTGTTATTGTGGTGGAGGATGGCGTTATGTGTTGTGTATGAGTTGCAGGGATGTTGGGGACAGCACAAACACCCAGCCCCCGGGCCACTGGAATTAACCAATGAAGGCTAAAGTCCCCGACCCGGCTGGGAATTGAACCCGGGACCCTCTGAACCAAAGGCCAGTACGCTGACCATTCAGCCAACGAGTCGGACATCACTGTAGGTACCAAGGTGTTAATATAAGGAAAAACCTTCATTGCAGTAATCACATAAACAGGATTGTAAATAAAGGTTACAGATCTCTTCATATGGTTATTAGAGTATTCAAGGGTTGTAGTAATGATATAAAGGAGAGGGCATATAAGTCACTGTAAGACCACAGTTAGAGTATGGTTCCAGGGTATGGTATGGGACCCTCACCAGGATTTGAGAAACGAAAAAAAAAAAAATCCAAGGGAAAGCAGCATGATTTATTCTGGGTGATATCCAACAAGAGAGCAGTGTTAAAAAATTGTTGCGAACTTTGGACTAGGAAGACTGTGGAGTAAGGAGACGGGCTGCTCGAATAAGCAGCATGTTCCCACCTGTCAGGGGAGAGATGGTATGGAATGACCTTAGTAACGGAATAAGGTTGAGTAGTGTTCTTAAAAGGAGAAAAGATCACAGATAAAACTGGAATTCAAGAAGATGATTTGGGGCAAATATTTGTTTATACAAAGAGGAATTAGGGATTGGAATGAAATACCGAGAGATAGGTTTGATAAATTTCCAACTTCTTCGACATTATTTACAAAATGACTAGGTAAAAAACTGATAGGGAATCCTGCCACCTGGATGACTGCCCTAAATGCAGATCAGGGGTGATTGATGGTGGAATTTTCTGAGTTCTTTCGTAGAATGTATGGAGTAAAACACCCACTGACATATATTTACAATATACTTACTCCAACTGATATGTTCATCCACAAGAATTCCTAGGTTTTTGACTGTCCCTTTAAATCGCCGTGAACTTCATTGAGAACTGTTGGCTAAATAGGGATTCCATTACTCTGTGCGTGAGATTTTTGGGTACTTATCAGAATGCATTGTGATTTCAATGAATTCACTTTAAATGTATGGTCATCAGTCCATTGCTATATGTGTCTCAAATCTTCGTTCATATAATTTATAACTGTATGTAGGTCTCAAGGACGAGCATATCTATAGATTTGTATGTTGGTCATCTGCACACAAGTGATAGTTGCTGTGTCTTACCACTGAAGTAATCTCATGACAAAAGAACAAAATTAAGAGAGTTCGTAGCACAGATTCTACGGTATTCCAGCCTCGACAGTTCACTATGAAGAGAAATTGTTGGCGATCTGAGACGTATTATATCTGGGAGGTTGTACAATTCAGTTAGTAGAATATCTGTGTCAACACAGGCAAAGGTCTTACCGAGATCTAATACAGTTAAGGCAGTCACAGTCACTTGCCCTTTATCAGAGCCACACCAATGTTGTTTGTAACTTTACGCACTGCTATTGTTGTACTGTGATGTGTTCTGAACCCTAATTGGTGCTTCTGCCTCATAGAATATGGCCTAAATGAGCTGTTTTCCTGGCTTTAATGATGTTTGCCAGCTCTTGCTCTCCTTAACATTACATTCTTTGTTATAAAATCTGTCTAGGGTATTCTGAGCATTCTCTTATGTAACCACATTTCAAAAGCCTCTAATCTGTTCATGGAAGAAGCCTTGGCAGTCTAGGTCTCTACTCTATAAAGCAGCATTGACCAAGTGTAACGTTTATTCAGCTTTACCTGTCTTTAAGCTTTAGATTATCATTACAAAAGAATAATGACACCTTTTGAAAAGATGATCTAGAAATCTTAATACAGTGTCTGATCTCTTTTTCAGGATCCACAATGTCTGTTACAGTGCTCCCAAGGTATGTGAATTGACTTACTCATTCTATGTTTTGATTATTTAATGAAATGGAGGCACCTTCATGGTTGCTTCTGCTAAATACCATGAACTTGGTTTTTCACAATATTGATGTTTAGACCATAATTAAGAGGTCTGGTCGTGGATCCCTGTGGTATACCAATAGTCACGGAATATTGATTCAAAACATCCATAGGTATACGAATGTCATTAGTATTTACATGTTTTGTTACTTAAGCCCATCCTCGTCACCATTTTTCATATTCATGATGCATTGGTGGTTCCTAAAGTGTTGTGTGAATGTCTAATTTTACCATTTCTAATAACTTGGGAAGTTCTATTGGGCAATATTTGGTATTTATTGAAATTGTTCTGAGTTTCACCTTGTTGGAATTGTTTATAGGCCTTATTTTTCTCAGTCGTCGTGTCTCATTCATCTGATATCAACCACGGGGCAGCAGGTTGGGTTATGCAAGCAGCACATTTTGGGGCGCGAATATTCAGAAAGGGCTGGACACTGTTTGTTGAATAATGCTACCTTATCGTTTATGTCATTGAAGAGCAGCATGTTGGGTGATGTGAAATAGCAGTGTCTTCATTGTCTTTATTCTTCAAGTCTAGGAATGTAAAATTTTAGCTATATAGATTAAATCATGATTTGATACTTCACTGGCACTGTTGGTAACCATAAGTTCAGAAACATGTGCGATGTAGCTGTGTAATGTGTCGATCAATCAATCAATACTGATCTGCATTTAGGGCAGTCACCCAGGTGGCAGATTCCCTATTTGTTGTTTTCCTAGCCTTTTCTTAAATGATTTCAATGAAATTGGAAATTTATTGAACATCTCCCTTGGTAAGTTATTCCAATCCCTAACTCCCCTTCCTATAAATGAATATTGATTGAATAGATAGTACAATCATAATACATGATTTATATATATTTGTCAGTTGTCTAGTCTCAGTTGTTGTCTCTTTCAGAAAGTCTGCATTAAGGTCACCTAATAACAACACATGCACAAACCTGGGCAACAGGTTGTCTTCAAGGTCTGTTATTTATCCAGTCTTTGGTGTGTAGTACACAACATTTTGTAAACACTTTTCACCAAGAAGTTCCAGTTCCACAGACATGAATTCTGGCCTAGGACAGTATTCACTACTTGTTTGATAAATTACTTTGTACCTCAGGTAGTTACACCCCCTCCCACTGCCACTCCTGATCAGCGAGTAATCTTTTATTTCAGAAAGAGACCTGCTAATGATGGCTTAAGCCATGTTTCCACAGTGTCACTTAAGTCAAAGAACTCTCTTAAAAATGTGGAAATAAGCTTTGTGCATTAACATAAACATGTGAGCCTTTGGCATTGATTAGAGATTAGAGATAGATTGCCGGAGTTTAATGCCATTCTTGTGTCTTTCTGTCCTTCTGACCCCTCAGAAAATAAATGAGTGCATGTTAGAGGGCAGCTACTACATTACACGCATCAGATTCGAGATTTGCTGACTCTGAATTTGCAAGCAAGTGAGCGGCAGAAGTGTGAATTATTTTTAGCGTCATATTTCAAGTTATTTTCTGATATTATAAACTTGCTTGAAGGACATGAGTTGCCTAATTCAAGTTCTGATGTTCAAGGGTCTACCTCTTCTGAATCATGTGAAAGTGATTGTAACTAGTGAAAGTGTTAATCCAGGTTCTATATCTCTAGCTTCTCAAGCTTGTACTGTGGTCACTAGTACTAATGTTATTGAGGAATCTAATGTGGGTCATGTTCCTCAGAGTTCTTCTGCTACCTTTTCAAGTGCTTTGGTGCCTGTAAATTATTCACGTAACGTGTCTTCTGTGCATGTTGGAATGCCAGCTAACATTGCTATAGCATTAATGGTCAGAAACTTGCTATAGGACGTTGTAACTCTACCGTGTCTCAGTGTCAGCCTACTTTTGTGACGCAACCTGTTTCTCATGCGATTGTGGAAAACTATGTTCCTATCCAAGTGCCACCTGTACCAAGTGTTCCTTTAGGTTGTACTACCCCTAAACAAGTGTTCAATGCTCCGATGATTTCTCAAATTTGTGAAAATGTTTCGCACATGAGGATATCTGCACCTGTTACATTATAGTCTAATGGTAGTCCCAACCTCACTTTCAGTACCCCATCCTTTTCTCAAGGGCGCTCAAATCATGGTTACTATGCTACTGTAATTCCTTCTCAGGACCACTATAGTTCTTCCCAGGTACCTCCTACACCTGCCTTCTCACGGATTTTTTCCAATTTACCTCACCCATTGACTAATATATTCAAGGGGGTATCTAAATTTTTTGCTAATTTTATTGACGAGGTTATTTCCTTCCTTGGATTTTTAATCGAATTTAAGGATCAAGCCATTGTGTACAATTTAAGTAGCGACCACATTTTAAAAGTCTTATATCCACATGTATCTGGAGCTATTACTGAGCATATCATTAGAGCCATTTCTGAAAAATGGATGGTGGATCAGTTTCATGAACATGTACTTGAATTCTTCATTCCTTCTCGTGCCTTGTCTTCATTAGTGCAGAAACACTATTTCAGAGTGCAGCATTTGAACAAATCGTTGTCCGAGTATATTCAGGATATTAAATTCTATGCTAGAATTTTTATGCTTAACTACTCTGGTTCTCAAATGGTTGCCAGCTTTGTTGAGGGTCTTGCCCCTAACTATCAGTCGTATCTTGCTCTTTCACTGCAACCATCAACTTTTACTCAATTGGAAGCTATTACTGTTTCTGCCAAAGGTATTAGATATGCCAACCAGCTACACATTGCGTTAGCTCCCCCTCCTATGAGCATGTCTCTTCCTCAGGTTATTAAAGCCGCTCCTTCCCTTTCTTCAAAGCCACGTAATTTAGGTGCACGTTTTAGTTGTGGTTCCACAGAACATTTCCAGAGCAATTGTCCTAAGATTGGGCCTTAAGGCAATTCAAAACCTGCTGTGGGTGGAGTCTCTTCCACCAACAACTCTTGTCAATACTGTGGGTCGAATAGGCATTTTTCTAGACAGTGCCCACATAATTCTTCTGGGACTGGGCATCCTGGCAATAGTAATTCTAGATGACTAACTGCCAACTCTTGTGATAAACCTCAAAGGGTAGCTTCATTTTTTGTCTGTTATAACTGTATATAAAAGGATTATTCACCTAATTCTGAGTGATAATGGGTCCCAGTCTGAACCTAGTGTAAATTTGCTGCAATCTTGTGGCATTCCTGCTATCCCCCCTTGTAAAATACCTTACATATGTTCAGAGGTAAATAAATAACCTGTCTGTGCATTGGTAGACTCAGGAAGTAGCATCACATTGATGAATGAGAACTGGTATAACTCAATGATAACTTTGCAGGTTACCTCCATTGAAGTCAGTCTCTTTAACTTGCCATACTGCTAATTCTAACTCTTTGAATATAGTAGGATCTCTAAATGTCAAAATCAGAATCCGTGACTTTATATGGAAAATGACAGTAGTAGTTGTGAAAGATTTATCTTAACCTTTCATTTTGGGTGCACATTTTATTGCCAAAACTGATATGATTTTGACCAGCAATTCAATGAATTCCATTTTAAATTTTCCATAAGAAATTTTAAGTTGGTTTTTGTTTTTTGTTATTGGCTTTATGTCACATCGACACTGATAGGTCTTACGGCGACGATGGGACAGGAAAGGGCTAGGACTGGGAAGGAAGCATCTGTGGCCTTAATTAAGGTACAGCCCCAGCATTTGCCTGGTGTGAAAATGGGAAACCACGGAAAACCATCTTCAGGACTGGCGACAGTGGGGTTCGAACCCACTATCTCCCGAATACTGGCCGCACTTAAGCGACTGCAGCTATCAAGCTCAGTTTAAGTTGTGTAATCACTCCCCTATTCTTCCTTGTCGTGTCAATGTGGTTCCTGAAGATATGGGTGAACCCAAAGCTTTTGATTTTGATCATTTGCCTGATGATCAGGCCAACCAACTTAAGAATCTCTGCAATAAATTTCCGGATTATTTACCAACAAGTTAGGTGTAACTAATGTTTTGGAGTACAAAATTAAAGTCACTGATAACGTCCCGGTTCACTGTCCTCCGTATCGCATGTCGCCTCCCAAAGTGAAAGCCCTTAAGGCTATTACCGACCAAATGCTTGCTGATGGTGTAATACATCCTTTTGAATCTGCTTATTCTTCTCCCATGTTTCTTGTCCCTAAACCGCAGGGTGGTTTTCGGCCTGTCGATTATCGGATGTTGAACAAGAGAGTTGTCCTTCAATCGGTTCTCCTTCCTGACCTGCACTCTTGTTTTTCTTGGTTTGCTAATGCCAACATTTTCACTACTTTTGATAAGAATCAGGCATATCATCAGATACCTTTTGCTGAGGAATCTAAGCACCTCACTGCTTTTGCCACTGATTGGAATCTCTATGAATTCGAGAGGGTGCCGTTTGGTCTCAGTATGGGCGAGCTGTCTTTACACGGTTACTAGATGTTTTGTCAGACATTAAATTCTAGTTTGTGTACAATTATCTTGACGATTTGGTAATTTTCAGTGATACATTTGAAGAGCACCTTGTCCATCTCAATGAAGTCCTTGAGAGACTGCGCAAAGCAGGCCTAACCCTTAAGGCTAGCAAGGTTACCTTTGCACAACCCCATATGTCCTTCTTAGGGCATACTGTTTCTGAGAAAGGTGTCTATTGATCAATCTCGTACTGCTGCCTTCCAAAATTTTCTTACACCTAATGATGTCAAAGCTGTTGCCAGATTCGTTGGCATGATCAATTTCTTTCATAAATTCATCCCCAATTTTGCTGAAGGAGCAGCTCCGTTAAACGCTTTGAGAAGAAAGGATGCTAAATTTGTGTGAGGTGATGCCCAACTTGGAAGCCTTTTATGACTTGAAGTGTGCTTTATGTAACGCTCCTGTTTTGCCTATGCCAAATTTTTCTAAACATTTCATTCTTCAAACTGATGCCTCTTCGACAGGTATATCTGGTGTTCTCCTTCAGGAATTTGAAGAGTGATGTCGTCCCATTTCTTATGTTTCACGTAGTTTAAAGCCTGCTGAGCAAAACTACTCCATTTATGAACTGGAAGCCTTAGCTGTTGCATTTTCTTTAGAACAGTTTAGAATGTACCTTGAACATCTCCTTTTCAATCTTGAAACTGATAATCAAGCATTGAGTTGGTACTGGCCATGCCAAGAAGGACCGGTCGTCTTGCGCGTTAGGCAGTACGCATCTTACCTTGTCACATTTGTGGCACTGAAAACGTTGTGGCTGATAGCCTTAGTAGAATGTTCTATCCAGGCAGTTCTGATCCTCAATCAGAGCCTACAGATCCCTCTCCTGAACAAGTTCTGGCCTTTGTGAATGTAGTTCTCAGTAACTCTCCTTTTCTTTTCTTTTCTTTTCAAAGATATCACTAAACATCAGGAGGATGATGCAGAATTAAAGGCTATTAGTAACAGGATTAAATCTGGTGAACATGTTAAACCTTATGTTCTTAAGAATGGTATTCTGTGTTGTCCTGCTCATGGTAGAATGGACCCAAAAATTGTAATTCCATCTAACCTAGTTCCTGCCCTTTTCAAATATTTACACAAATCTCCAGTTGGGGTTTTCAAAACTAGAGAGAAAATCCGTAAGCACTTTATCTGGAAATCCATGGACGGTGAAATCCGTACCTTGTCAAATCTTGCAACATTAGTAGACCTGCAGCTAATACTCGCCTAGGTCTGTTGTCATCTGAGCAAGCTTCTCGTCCTATGGAGAGGTTATTCATAGATTATTACATTGGTCCTTTCCTGAGGTCACGGACCGGCCATCATTTCATACTTGTGTGTGTTGATGCCTTTTTGCATTTTATGTGGCTGTTCCCCACTCGGATAGCTAATGCTAACACTACTATATCTTCTTTGAAACAGATCTTTGCTTCCTTTGGACCCTATCAATTTTTAGTGAGTGACAATGCCAGAGCCTCTACCTCTGTGCAATTCCATAATTTCTGCTTTGATTCGTCAATTTCTCATGTAACCACGACCCCATATTATCTAAAGCCAAATTATGCCAAAAGAGTGAATCAAAATCTTAGATCTCCTCTTATTGCCTATCACTCTGCTGATCTCTCTAAGTGGGATTCATTGCTCAATTGGTTGTCATTTGCGTTCAATACTGCCATCTATGAGAGTCATAAGCAGACGCCTGCTTCATTAATGCTAGCTTCTACTCCTAATTCTCCACTTTCAAATCTAAGGTCCATTAATGATCTTCTTCCTGACATCGCCAATGCAGAAACGAACCGTGTTACTTGGCATTGTGCGCGTAAAAATTTGAAAGTTTATTACGCTAAAGTTCAACTTAACTACAATCACGGGCAAAGACCACACAATCTGCCTGTGGGTGACCAGGTTTTTGTTAAGACTCTTCTTGTCAGTAGTGCTGCGGACTATGTCATTAGTAAGTTAGCCCCCAGATTTCGAGGTCCCTGCACAATCTTAAAATTTCTCACCCCAGTGTCTTTATTGGTAAGTGATCCTGAAAAGAAGACATTCAGTAGAGTGCATCTATCACAGGTAAAAGTGTGTTAAGTACTGGTGTTATGTAAGTTCCTTTATTTGTGACCATTTATGTTTTAGTTGTAAGCACCTTCGAAGTTTAGGCTGGCCAGCCGCTACTTAGGTCGTCCCTGTATTTAGCTATGATCATTGTTAGTAGTTTAAGCAATAGGAATTGTAAGTGACTATATTAGGTATCCTCCTTATATATTTGTTACTTTAAATGCAATGGATTTTGTATGATGAATAGGGTAGATAAATAAGATAAGTTTAGTTTTAAGGTCACAAATTGGAATTTATTACTGTAACATTTCAGGCTTGAGGGCAAACTCTGGTAGATTTTCCTCTTTTTAATCTTTCACCCTTTTTGAAAATTATGAACAGTGCTTGCTCTGGGGGCTGAGGTATCCCAAATCCATATTGTAGGAGGGGAATGGAATTGGTCGAGCCACTGGTTGGGTGACTGCTTTCGTTATTAGTTTAAAGTAAAGAAAATGAAAACAAAAACTTCCCTTGAACTCTTCTGTTCTTTCTTCAAGATTTTCTAAGTGCTGGACGATGGCCTTGCCTCATAAATTCGTTTTTCTGCTGCGGATATGTTTATGTTCCAGTGGCTGCAATAACTGGGTCCATCCAATGTGTAACCTACCATGCCGGTTTGGAGGGGACAGTGAATCTCCTGGTCGCTACCAGCCGACACTGGGGTCCAGTGGCCAAATGTTTTGGAGGGCGGCAGTTGTGCTATGCTGCGCCATACGACACTGTTTGTTTCCAGTCAGTTCACTATTTGGGTGAGCTGGGCAGAAAGTTTCCAAATTGCCATGGTTGGACTGAATGTGTATGGAGGTTGTTGGCAAACGGCCGTGTCAGCAGCCACTTAATCAGAGAAAATCAGTGGTAAAGTTGGAACACTTTGATCAGTAATGGACGTTCCTGCCGAGAATATCAACATATCAGGGCTATTGTGTGTCAGATATGTGGTGTGACCTAAACCTCCAGTTAATTTAAAGAATAAAATCTATTATTTGCGAGCATAGCTCGCATTTAAGTGGGGGGGGGATGTGACTTGAGTTGAGTGTGTAAGGTATTCATTTGTTTATTTGAGAATTGGACCTTTTGAACTGGAAAAATAGTTGTGTGTAAAATTATTTGTGTGGCATTTGATATTATTGTTTGGACTGGCAAAGAAGAAAATATTTATTATTTGGAATTATAAATGAACATTGCAAGAATTATGTTCAAAGAAATGTTGACTTATATTGTAGGATATCACGAACTGTAATGAACAATTTATATTGAAAATCTTTTTCTGGAACTATAAAGAATTATTATGTGAAGTTTTTGATGTATGTACATTTGTGAAATTTTCGTGGCATGTACCTGCACATGCCGATTTTAACTGTTCTAGTTGTTTCCGGCTTCATCAGATAGAATGGTCTCAAAAAACGTTCTTATTGGTAGGATTGGTGAATATGGATGTCGAGTGAGAAATTCCGTGACCTGATTGGTCACATGTGATCGCACGATTTCCGGCTTCGGGCTCCTCGTGAGAGTGAAGCAAACTGTCTAGGTCTTTTTCTGCTCAACTGCTTCGGGTGTAGATGCGGTAGTCGTTTATCCCATGATGGGACCAGTCTCTGTGGTAAGCGCTATTTCTCCTTTTGAACTTTAAATGTAAAATGTACTTGGTGAGTGCGAGTTCTACCTCAGTGTCCATGTGTACACATAAGAAAGGATTTCCACCCTATCAATACTGTTTATTATAAGAATTAGCTTACAGTACTGGTTTTGACCCTAATTGTCATCATCAGCTGAACATAAATACCTTTACATATGTATCAAACAATAATTGACATTACTCTGTCTAAAGGAGGATGCCGTATGGAAACACTGTATTTGATTGTGAGTTATGTGTATGGGTATACAGCTATCTTCTTCAGGGCTAGAAATTTGACTGTAAAATCTATCCTAAGCTTAAATCTAAGTTATATATACTAATACAATAAACACATTAAAATATACAGAACATATTAAAATACATTAAAATAATGAGTTTAAAACATTTCATGGACTTGATAGTGCGTGTCTAGAGTATATCTTCATTCCCGTCTTTAGAGTCCACAGTTGAGCGGTACATAATCTGGTGCTTGCGATCGTCGGTAATGTTGTAGTTCTCTTAAGAAGTCTTATTGTTTACTTAAATGATGTCTTCACATGTATATATGATAAACTGCTTTTGTTGTTAACAAAATCCGATTATATAGACAGAGGTAAGTATGTGCAGCTGTGAGTGGAGTCGTATTCCTTGAGTTTGGAAGCAGATGATATGGTCTTCGTCATTCGTGTATTTTTCTTGATATTAGGCTATTGTGGTGGCTCCTTCCTCGTCTAACATCGGCTTCAAATTTTGGCTACTATCCTTTATAAATGCAGGCTTCACGCTGGTGTAGCTCATATTTCCATAACTTAAGCCGTTTATTAGTTATTAAAATGTTTCTAGACCATTACATAGGGAGTGGGTCTACAACATGTGGCGATTACGTCACGCAGACGGTTCCTCGCTCCGTAACATCGTGCTGTCTCTCTCACTCCTGCAGCAAGCAGCAGAGTCGAGAACATTCATTCATCAGGCTGTTTCCAATGCTAAAGCATAGCAGTTCTTGAATAAATAATGAAGTATAATGTGCCAGGCCACAGGCATTCCTGGTACAATACCAACGACCAGCCACATCCACCTCATACTAAAAGCTTCCTTTACGCTGATGATCTGGCCTTGGCTACTCAGAGTGAATGCTTTGAAAGAGTAGAAAACAATCTCACTTCAGCATTGGATATTTTGTCTCACTACTACGAGACCAATAATCTCAAACCAAACCCATCAAAAACTCAAGTATGTGCTTTTCATCTGAAGAACAAACAAGCTTCAAGGAAGCTGCAAGTGAACTGGAAGGACAAAGTTCTAGAACATAATTACACACAAAAATACTTGGGTGTTACTTTGGATCATTCTCTAATTTGCAGGGAGCACTGTTCAAACATCAAAGCAAAGGTCTCCTCTCAGAACTCCCTGCTCCGTAAAGTGACAGGTTCAAAGTGGGACGCGCACCCTCATATGGTAAGGACAACAGCCTTAGCACATTGTTACTCAGCAGGGGAGTATGATAGTCCCGTTTGGTATAAATCTACACATGCTAGAAAGGTCGATGTCGCCCTGAATGAAACATGCAGACATTACAGGATGTCTGAAACCAACACCAACAGACAAACTGTACTCCCTTGCAGGAATAGCCCCTCCTGAGATCAGATGCGAAGTAGCTGCAAATATGGAGAAGAAGGGCTTCTACCAGCTCAGCCCACCCCCTACATGGACACAAACTACCACCAACTCGATTGAAGTCCAGGAACAGGTTTATGCACTCCTCATCCCCTGCTTGTTCAGATGCAAGGAAGACCTGACTTCTACTCTGGAATCAGAAGATCCCTTTTCATCCAGAATGCCAAAAATTGGAGGAAAAGCCCTGGTCATAAAGAAATCTGGACTACATGGAAGGCACTAAACAGACTAAGAGCAGGCGTTGGAAGATCAAAGGACAACATGAAGAAATGGGGTCTCCTGAAGGGGAATCAGACCCTATGTGAATGCGGCATGGTACAAACGACAAGGCACCTTATTAATTGCCCTCTATACCCTGTTAAATGCACAGAACTTGATCTGGCACAGGCCAGTATCAGTGCTGTTAACGTGGCCAAATTCTGGGCCGATATTTTGTAAATAACTGTTTAATTTTATGTAAATATTGTAATTTCATATATTTTATCTAATTTGAATCTGTAATCTATATTGTGCTACTGACATGAATAAATAAAACTTTATTTTAATTGATTGTTGAATTTTGGTCTGTAACTTTATTTTTCCATTAATTTTACTTAGCTCAAGCGATAATCGCCAAGTTCTTTTTAACCGTAACGCATACTTTCTCATGGACGTTGTAGTGTTTCCTGCCTGCTTCCTACATACTTTCTTATAGTTCTCATGTTGGTCAATCTGATGATTATTTCTCAATGCAGATTCTAGAGTACAAATCTGGTGTGTGTTTTATTTAATTTAAAGGTGTTCAAATTTCATGAAGTATTATTATTATTCTTGTTCATCATGTTCATGTAACTGCTGCAGGTTGCAGTCCCATAGGAGTTCTTTAGCATACCAGTAAATCTACCAACAATGGGCTGATGTATCTTAGCACATTCAAATACCACCGGATGATAAGACATGTTTCATTCAAGGCAGTATCCACTTTCTTGAAATGCACAGACTTGGCCCATACACGACAAGTATACTCAACTGCACAGAAAGTGTGTACCAAAGCTGTAGTTCTGCAAAGTTGCTGGATGTGCTCCCCAACATTTGTAACATGCTGTTAACATCCTAAGGGAGCTGTTCCTTGCTCTAACCTTCATGCCGACAGAATGGCAATGTCCCTTAAATGTGAGTAAATTATGGAGTTGAATCGCAAGGTACTAGATGGCTGAGAAATCAAGTTGTCTTCCTTCCCAACAGATATTCAGTTTATGGTCTGCAGTATGGTTGTGAAGATGGAACAGTGTGACTTGTGTTTTGCTTCGATTTGGTTTGTGAACTGATCATATGGATATGGCTTGTTCAATATCACTGGACCCACCCAGTGACTTCTATCGACATCCTCTAGCTGTAGGTTGACACCAATTTCTGAGGCAATATCCATTATTATGCTGTCTGTATTTTCATGAGGAGTATCTTTCACACCGAACACATGCAGTCATTGGCGATGTTAGCATTTCTCTAGAGAATGAATTTTTCCCCTCTTCTAGTTCCTGTTTGAACTGCTCTGGCTTTAGACTTGAGCACCACCAATTCTTCACTTACATGGTAATATACCTATGAGCACTACACTCTCTCCTCCTCCTCCGTGTTGCAAATTCTGCTGATCATCATCTTTCCCTTCCATCTCTGCTCACAGATGTCATATCACTCTGTACAGAGACAACAGGAATGCTCTTCTCAGTGGTGTTTCCACAGGGTGAATGCACCTTGTTTTAATCACATCAGAGCAGAGCCAGGAATCGATCTAGCCCATGTGAGCAGGAAGTTACTATAACAACCCACAGATGTGGAAGATGAATGGACTTCTACTAAATGTCAATATGCTTGGAAAAGATATTCTTAGATTATAAAGCTGCCTCATGCACCATCCACTTTTCTATTCAATTCTTATGACTTAATTTGAAGAGAAAAAATATACCACTGAAAATATATCTGTGTATATCTTTGTAGGTACATGAAGTAAATAAAATAAAAAGCAGATTTTAAAACTCGTTTATAAAAATTTTCATATATATATTTACAGTTTCAGCAACATTTACAGATTTAACAGGAGTCAACAAGGATCAATTTTATGTACAGTATTAAAACTTACTTTACAAATTCATTTCTTACTCCTCTAAGCGATGCTTTTGACTCTTTACCCTTAGTCATTATGTCAATAAATAAACGTTACACACGATGATCCCATATAAATTCAACCAATCATAATTAAAATTAAGTGAAGACTTTCAAAGATAGTTCAGCTGGGAGACAGAGGTGTCCTATGAATCTGAAGGAACTTCTAAAACGAAGTTATTACATCAGCATCTTACATGCACTACCACTGTCAGTTATGACTAAACTTTTTACTGAAACAGTTACCAGGTTCCTAAGCAGTCTTCATTGCACACATGAAGTACAATGCTCAAATCCTGAATCTCTTAAGATCTCCAGCTCCCAAATGACTGAATTACAATGAAAAGTTCAACTTTATCTAGGCTAAGTACTTCTAACAATGATATTTTGATAGATCATACAATTTCTCTTTACAATGAGGGAATAATAAAATAATTTTAAAGTGTAACAAGGTGGTGCAGCATAGAACTAAACCACACATTTCATTTTCACACAACCTTGCTAAACTTAATGAATACATGATTAAAAGAAGGGAAGTTAGGATATGAGGTGATCCAACAGGCGCAAATATAGTTTTTAGAGTGTTCTTTCATTATAAACTAAAACAACAATTTCACAATTAATGAACTCAGAAGGATTGTAAATCAACATAATTATAATCTTTATTCAATGATGAGGAAACCAGTGGCACACTAATTCACTCATCATGCCTAGTACAACTTGCTGTAGTACCACCATCGGTTTTTGCAGTTTAAACTGCATAAACATGGGTGGTGCTATATGACGATTCAATGAGCTCTTGGGCTGAAGACTTAATAGACATTCAATGACAGGTAGAAGAATACAAAAAAGCATAGTTAAAACCATATTTATATAGTCCCTGACACATAAGCTTATACACCAAGTGTACAACCTTTCTCCTTCTCCCCGTTGATACTGAAAGTAGTGATTTATGGTTATTTTCTAACTGTTGGCTTCAATTCAGTGTGTCTAACCATACAGTTTAGATACCCTACTTCCGATATGACGTCTTACAGTTACTGTTAATCATGCAGGTTGGGACTATGTAGTCATGATTTTTTTGACTTGCGAGATTATACGGTACTGCCACTGCCATGTTGTGAAAAATCACTAGTGTTACATTTGCGGGAGTAAGTAGAGCATGTTTTCTTTTTCATAGGATTTTAAATATATATGGGTAATACTATTTAAGTAGAATTGTGGCATGTTTGAATAATGCATTTAGTAACATAGTTGGTGTTAAATGATGAATGCAGCATTTAATTAGTTCGATCTTATTTTTTCCATTTCGTTGGTATAGAATTCACGTAAGATGTATAAGAAGCAAGAATAATCTGCAAAAACTTCTCCAAAAAGGAAAGCAATCGAACTGAAATATCAAACACTGAATGAACAAATGCCCTGAAAATATCCTGCAATGTTTCGGCAGTTTGAGCAGTCCGCAGAAATGCTCAGGCACAACTCACCGCTGTCATCCAGATCGCGGGCAGATCGAAACTCGAAGAGATGTGTTTAGATTCTGTCTTAAGGGAGAACTTTAAAGGAACACTTGCGAAGTCCATGAGAAAGTTCACTCTTATCTACTACTTACTGGCTCTAAAAGAAGAGCAGACAACATTGCAATTCATGGTCAGTCACATCGAACCATGGTGGTAGATATAATTGTCCGCTTTGAGATGAACATTAAACAAGCCAGCAAGGTCAATGCTGGAAAGAAGAACATCTATGAACCGTGCATCCCATACCTCAGTGAGCACTACAACATCTGTCCTGAGAGAGGGTCTGTAGTAATAGGCTTGTTGTTTGGTGGCAGGGGCAGAGCAATTAAGTATACATGGAGTCTCCTGACAGGGTTGGGTATTAATCACCTTACGTTAGAGAATGCCACATTAAAAATTGTAAAAGAATCAGTCAGCATGTTAAATCACCACCTCTATCACACCTAAGTCACCGTATTTTACATATTCTGATCTGTGCTTTTTACGATATAGAGTAGAAGTCCATTATAGCGAAAATTCATAACAGCGAAAAATTTACTCGCCATAGCGGATTGTCGTTATACCCGATTTTTGTATAAAAGTTGGGAAAATCCCATACACACTAAAATCGGTATGAAAAGGCAATCGCTTTGTTCAAAACTTGCGTTTCCACAGATGACATCCACACTATGGCTTACTTGTTTGTTATTTTTCATGAAAGTGTGTGTTTAATTTCATTCTGAAAAAATTACAGTACCGTATTTCTCCGAATCCAAGACAAACCCCAATTTCTCCTTCAAAAATTAAAATCATGCTCAAAAAGTGCTTTGTAAAATCATTTGAATGCCTTTGTTGTACAGTACACATTTTAGACGCCGAACAATGGCTTTCGTTATGCTGTATTTTTTTGCGGCTGCACAATTATTCTTTATTTCCACGGGTTTAACGACCATTAACTTAAAATTGGCATCGTAATGCCGAAGAGAACCCATTGAAAAGTTGCCGGCAATACCTATTCCATGCGTCTCTACAATATGACGATCCATAAGGAAAATATTCTTGCTGCATATAAAACTGTTACCTTTACTCAGTGTCAGATATAACCGGCTACCGCTATGCGCAAGTCTTGCTTGCCGGGTTCGGCCAACTTCAGCAGCTAGCGATCTATAGGCCTAATCGCGGACGCTGAAGATCAACGAACAAGTTTATTGCGCCACAGTATGGCCATTCCGCCCTTGAGTTTTTCGTGCACATACCTCACAATTTCATCTTCGACTTCCTTAACATGTTGAAGACAATGTCACCCTATGTGGGGTGACGGACGCTCATACAAAATATAGTATGTCATCCCTCATTGGGTGACACGGTAGTGTGTCCGGACCTGTCAACTTTAGGCTGTCGCACGAAACTAGCGCTACCATTCGCTAGCAAGAACACGAATGGTGTTCATCGAGTGCAGCTCAGTGCCCATTCCTTCCTCAGCATGCTGTGCATTCCGCAACAGACAGTGGAATTTCTCTGACATTTGTCACCCCATAATGGGGTGACATACGCAACCATCAGAATTCAATTATTAATAGCAAAGGGAAATAATGTGGGTTGGAGTCAATTATTGCTTTATTCTTACATACTGGTTGAGATTTAGCACTCAGATGAAATTGTAAACCGGGGTTACATGTGAATAAAAAATGTTTCTGCAAACCTGAGAAGTGTCACTGGCTGGTGATTTGGTCGAATCATCGCCCGATGCAGCACCAGAATCTTTGCTAGTGTCCTCAATACACAAACTACTGTCGAATTCCGACTCGGAAAAGGTGCTATCACATTGCAAATCCTAAATATAAACGTCTCTTGATTCAACACTCGAACCCTTTTCAAGTTGTTCTTCTATCTCTCTTATCAGTAATCATGGCTTACTCAACACAGAAACACATAACATGAATTAAATTCTTGTCACAAAACTGTAAATTACAAGGAACTCGTTGAAAGGCATGTAAACCAAAAGCTCACAACACAGAGCACAGTGTTCCACAACAACAAAGGTAAAAAGGCCGTCAGGGGTGACATGCGCTTTCTCTGTTGCATAGTCAACCTAATAACCATATGTCACCCCAATAGTAACTTTGAACATAAATTATGTCTTTGATTGTCATCTACGAATGAAATTACGAACATCCATAGCCCAAAACAACCTGAAAAATGTATATCGATTTCCGCACTTTACCACGATAAAAGCAAATGTACACGTCGACGCTAAAGTGTTAAAGTGTCCTTGTCGCGGACCACTGAATGCATTTTTTGTACAGTACGCATTTTTTAGCTATCTTTGTCTTCATGCTAACATCAAATGTTGCTTTAGTTAGGCCTATGCACAATTATTCTACATTTCCGAGTGTTCAATAACCATTAACTTAAAATTGGCATCATAATATCGACGAGAACCCGTTGTTAATTTGCCGGCAATACCTATTCCGCGTATCCTTACAAAACAACTACCCATCACGAAAATGTTCCTGCTGTCTATAAAACTATAAAATTTTTTCCAAGCGTCAAGTACAGTAGACGTCTTGTAACTCTGTCACTGAGTAGCCGTGGCCTTTCTAAGGATTCGAAGGCTCCCATGTTTTGATGCCATTCTGCAGATTTGAGAAACGTTTTTGTAGAGGCTAATAGAGCGGAATTCACTCTTCGCTATTTCCCAAGATCCAGTGACGTTACACACAGGCAATGTAAACCGGTTGCCGCGCCTAGCGATGTATAATGATGATGATTGTTGTTTAAAGGGGCCTAATATCGAGGTCATCGGCCCCTAATGGTACAAAATGAGATGAAATGGAATGACAAATTTAAAGTCTAACATTCTCCACTGATCAGAATTCAAAGCGTGAGAACGAAGAATGAATGGATGGACATGAATTTAAAACAATCAGTGGATGCGAACCGCAATGCTTTACATTTACACAAACTGACGTAAAAGAATAGGATTACTGACCAAGGGACTGCTGCTATAGCATAAGACTGAAATGATGATGCTTGAAGTCTAAAGGGGGTCCAAAATCCAAGTTATTGGCCCCTCATAACGGTACTGATCGCTAGGAAAGTAGAACCATGGTATTTCTCCTGTTGCGGTACTAATCAAAAGTAGCAGAGCCTTGCGGTATTCCACACATTATTGTACTACTCGAGAGGTTATGAAATTCGACATAAAATACAGACCTGTGTTTTTTCTCACTTTGCGGCGCCATTTACAGGCAACGCAAACCTATGGTGTACCAGGGACCTTCCCCTATCCTGTGGTGTTCCTCTTATAGTGGGTACTAATCACAGGCAAGGCAGAACCACGGTAGCTATCATCCCATGGTCCTGCTCATATGGTGGTACTAATCACAGGTACTTCAAAAGCCGATCGCACGGTGCTCCTGTGTGCTACTAATTACAAACCTATTTGGTACCCAATATAGTGGTACTACGCGCAAGTAAAAGCGACCCATGATGGTCTCCGCGTGGTGGTACTAATCACAAGTAGTTTCATGGTTCCAAGACAATCATCCCTTGGTTGCCCCTTTTAGTCACCTCTCACGACAGGCACGGGAGACCGTGGGTGTATTCTTCGTCGGCGTCCCCCATCCACAGGGGGTGATGTATAATGAAGAGGAGGTCGTTTATTGTCAACGAGTTTTGTGTGTACATGCGCGTGAGGGGGTGAAAAGAAACAGTGTGGTTACCACAGTAGTTGCAAGTGGTATTCGTTACTGTTAGGCTGCGAATGCAAGACAACCCTTGATTTTTTGCATGAAATTCTGAGAGAAAAAAAAGTCTTGGATTCGGAGAAATACGATATCATACAGAGCCTTCTCTGGCAAACCGTATATGTATTATGAAACATATTTGAAATGCATGTGCCAAAAATTTTCATGTGAATAGACTTTCCGAAATGTACCTAGACATGAGAAAATATGAACTATCCTCTGAAATGAGTGATGATATTGAAGGTAATTGATTGCATGCAACTTAATCGCTGGAGTGCATAAATACTGTTCCGGGAAAAATAGCGCGTAATAACGGCTACATCAGTGATAGGGCTCTCGCTGTTACCGGAGGATAATACACAGTTTAATATCGTAATTTTGAAGGGGCAGCAAAAAATTGTCGTTATAACGAGGTTCTCGTTATATGCCGCACTCGCTATAGTGGACTTCTACTGTAGTTAATAATTAGGTTACCATATTAGTACTCATAATTTCTGTGGTCACTCTCAATTTGTGACTGATGTCATCTTGGAAATATGTATAACAAATTTTAGGTAACTCCAGAGAGAGGTTCAGAACCACAAATTATAAACTTTTAAAAGAATTTATCTCTGAATGAGTGTGATTCACCCAGGGATAAGGCAGTTACTTTGTAGGAAATTCATTTCTTGCACAGATGAGCTTGCACGTCATTAACATATAAAGTTGTTTTCAACAAAATGTTTGATTAACTATTTAATCTGAATTAAAGATATTAACACGAAGAAAATATAGACGATAGTGGGATAAATTAAGAAATAGGAAAGGGGTCAGAAAATGCTATGGAGCTAAATTCCTGAGAAGTCTATGGATTTGTGAGAGAACACATTACTTTTGCTGATACACTAGCAACACATCACCAAACTACTGATTGAAAATACTTGAATCTGAGTTTAGATATAAGAAACCTACTTCCTTTACCTTGAGATTTTTTAATTTCTTACTCTTTTTGTTAGTTGCTGTACGTCACACTGACACAGATAGGTCTTATGGCGACCATGGGACAGGAAAAATTAAGGTACAGCCCCAGCATTTGACTGGTGTGAAAATAGGAAACTACGGAAAACCATCTTCAGGGCTGCCGACTGTGGGGTTCGAACCCACTATCTCCTGGATGCGAGCTCACAGCTGCGCACTCCTAACCACACAGCCAACTTGCCCGGTACCTTGAGATTCATGAACACAAAGTTTTCAAAGAGTACTCATTAACACATACATCACCTGAAATAATTACAGAAAAATAAAAAAAATAACATGAAGAAGCAGATAACACAGAGAAACACAATACTAGTGAGCTAGCTAAGAGGAATTCAAATCTCGTTGGAGTCAGCTTTTGCCTGCAAGAAATGCTTCCAACACCACTGTTCTAAAGCTTATTACGCATCTACTTACTTGAGTACACAATACTCAGAAACCACACCCGGGGGACTGGAGCGGGACATTGATGATGATGATGATGATGATGACAATCCTCAGAATATAGCAACATATATGTTTATGTGCAATGAATATCAAGCATCAAGAGAAACCCATGAATTTGTCTCCTGCCTCAAAATCATCACGTTCTTACTCTGATATTTCATTCCTGTGACAGCTTTCTGTTACAATGCAAGAAACAGGAACGAAAATAACTTTCTAAATCGTATTCTGGCTTTATCTTGTCCGAAACCTGAATACTCAGACTGTAAGTAGCAAATTCTTCATTTTTCGACATCCCTTTGTGAAAAAATTTAAATTAATTGAAAATGCAAAGAGAACTAGAGTCGACCATTTTGTCCCAGTCCAGGTTTCTACTTGGATTGCTCATTATTGAATTGATCCAACATGTTCTAAGTCTCCCACTTGCTCTCTTTCCCTCAAACTTCATCTCCATCATCTGATTTAGTGTATTATTTCTCCTCCATCCTCTTTACATTTCCAAACCATGTTAGTTTACTTCTATCGATTCTGTCTTTTATGTTTTCCATTTCGACCTCTTTTCTCACATCTTTGTTTCTCAGTCTGTCTTCACTTGTCTTTCCTATCATACTTCTTTGGTATTTCATTTTGCTGGCTTGAATTCCACTCTCCTCCCTACATACCATTGTCCATGTCTCAGCTGCACAAATCAATCTGGGTGCATAATGCATTTTGTACATTTATCTCTTTACATTTCCTTGGTACTTCCTTATTCCAGACAAGGTTTCCTACACTCAGGTAGAATGCATTGCCCTGTTGCATCCTTTTCCTAATCTCCATGTCCAGCCTTGTATTCTGCATTAATTCACTCCCTTGGTATTTGAAACTGTCAACAATTTCAAGGCTTTGATCACCAATTTTCACAGTGCCTTTCCCTTGTCTTTCTCCTCTTGATATCACCATGGTCTTGCTTTTCTCTGTGCCAATTTTCATACCAAACTTTTCCATTTTCTAGTTCAGTGCGTCAAGTTGATTTTGTACTTCTTTGCTGTCTGTTTCCCAGACCACACTATCGTTTTTAAACAGTAATACCTTGATCTCCCTATTCCCACACGTTTCCACTGTCTTCTTTACAATTTCGTCCATAACCATTAGAAACAAAAGATGTCACAGCACACTCCTCTGCCTTAGTCCAGTTTCATTTGCAAATCATTCCATCTTCACAAACGTAGTCTGTACACTGCTGTAAATTGCTTGTACCATTTGTACAGTTTGTGTACCCAGTCTCCTATTGACCATGGTTTCCCAAACCTTCTCCTGGGAACACTAAGAAAGCCTTTATTAGATGTATGCATGTCATGACTGGATCCGATCCATATTACCATTTCTTTTCCAATAATTACATCATGCTGAAGATTGGGTCAGCTGTAAATCCTCCACTTCTAGAGCTATACTGTTCCTTCTGCAATGCTCCTTCTACCTTTCTTCTTCTCTAATATCCTTTCCAGTATTTTTGCCACCTGTGATAAATGTGAGATTCCTCTATAGTTATCACACACTTTTTTGTCCCCCCCTTCTTAAACACTGGTATTATTATTCCCTTTCCCCAGTCTTCTGGTACACATTTCTGCTTCTTGTATATGCTCATTAACAATCTGTACGCCCATTGTAGTCCAACAGCCTTTATCATTTCCACACTAATTTTATACATCCCTGGTATGTTCCCCGACTCCTCTACACAATTTCACACATTCAGCAGTTTATCAAAATACTCCTTCCATCTTCTCTTTATTTCTTCTCAATGTGTTATCAACACTCCATCTTCCTCATTCATCAGCTTTGTATAAACTCTTTCTTTCCTATTACTTCATATATTTCCATACAGCATTCTTTTACTGCCAAATCAATATCCTCCTCCTCTTTGTTCCCTGTCTGTGGTGCGTACACTTGTGATTGTGAAGTCCTTCACATCGTTCCGGATTCTCAGTCTAATTTTCATTATCCTGTTGCTGATGTACTCTACCATTTCCATATACTCCTCCAGCTGTTTTGAAATTATCAGGCCAACTTCATTATTCTCCTCTCGGCCACTGCTCCAGTGTAGTGTATATACTTTCCTCATTCTCTTCTTTCCTTTCCTTGCCTGATGACCTAGCTGTTAGGCCTATTTAAACAATGATGATGATGCTTGTTGTTTAAAGGGGCCTAACATCTAGGTCATCAGCCCCTAATGGTACAAAATGTAATGACAAATTAAAAGTTCAAAATCATCCACTGACTAAAATAAAAAATGTCATTAAGAATGAATGGAGGGATATGAATTTAAATTCAGTGGATGCGACCCAAAAACTAACATAAAAAATAGTATTACTGACCAAGGGATCACTTCTAATGCACAATCCTGAATTGAGGGGGCCTGTTGGCTAAAGGGTTCTAAAATCCAGGTCAACGGCCCCTCATAATAGTAGTTATCACTAGTAAAATAGAACCATGGTATTTGTCATGTTGGGGTACTAATCAAAAGTAGCGTAGACTCACAGTATTCCACACACGATGGTACAACTCACAAGTATTGTACGTCGCACAGGTAATGCAGACCTCTGGTATTTCTCACATAATGGTGTCACTCAGAGGCAACGCAAACCAATGGTGTTCCTCACCTACACGTACCAATCACGGACGCCGGTATTCCCGTGGTGTTCGTCATATAGTGGGTACTAATCACAGGCAACGCCCAGACCTGTGGTGTTTCTCACAATGATACTAATCACGGGTACTGGAAACCCACAGTGAACCACTCTCTGCTACTACTAACCACAAACCTCTGGTGTACCTAATATAGCAGTACTATCCGCAAGTAAAGGCGACCCTTGGTGTTCCCCGCGAGGTGGTATTAATCAAAAGTAGTTTCATGGTTCTAATACAGTCATCCACCGGTCGCCCCTTTTAGTCACCTCTTACGACAGGCAGATGATACCGTGGGTGTATTCTTTGTCAGCGTCCCCCAACCACAGGGGGGTAGACAAAGAGCAAAGAGAAGAAAAAAGTAGGGATCTGTCACTTTGAAAAATGATGTAATGGACGAAGAAAGGCAAGGGCCACGGAGGGTGTGAAAATGAAAGACTCCCTAGGCTTCGAATGCTCTAATACCGCTGGCGTCAGAAAAGAACAAGAGTTGACCAAGGGAGGTCGGAAAGGATAGATGAAAGTGAGGAGCCTGGCACAAGTAAGTGGAAGCAATGCCAGGATTCAGCTAAGGGCCCCGTGGTTTGCCAACCCATGTCCCCAAGTTGACAGCCCCTGGGGCCCCTTTTAGTCGCCTCCTAGGACAGGCAGGGGATACCGTGGGTATATTCTTCATTTGCATCCCCCACCCACAGGGGGTAACAAACAACAAAAAATCTTTCCTTTCTCCTTACATTTATCTTTGCTCAACCCCATCATTTCTATACCTGCATTCTCCACAGTATCAACCACTTCTTCTGCCTTTCCTGTCAGGGTGATAACGATGATTATAGCCACCTACATGGTGTTGGCTACTGGTAGCCCATTTTTCACAGTTCCCCCAGCACTCAAGGAACTTCGCATAACTTGCAGGGCATGCCTAAATCCTTTCTGAGTCAAGTTTAGAAGTACCATATTCATTTAGACTACTATTATGATAGGATCGCCATTCCCAGAGGCTCCAGTAACTATACAACAACAACAAGATCATCATTTGATTTGAAAATTTAAAAAATGAGAGAATCAATTAAAACTGAGCTGCTCATTCATGACAATTGACATCTTTTTGTATATATCATTGGCCTTAAACAATGAAAAAAAAAAAAAAAAAAACATGAAGAAATGGTCAGATGTCAGTGTAACTTCGTACACATACACACCATCGGCGGGTATGTAAATGATTAAGAGATGCAATTCTCTGTGACAGGTAGAAGTCACCAGAGTGCATTAGTGTTGTTTGTCTTAAGTGTTTGTACCACACCTGGTAGGGTATATAAGAGGTGTGAACAACATCACATGTTTAGTGATCACTGTGAAGGACCCGGAGATGCCGTGTACTCGTGTGAGACAGTGTTATCGGCACTTGATAGAGTTTGAAAGTGGCCTCATTGTGCGCCTCCATTTGGCCGGCTGGTAGAATTGTGCATTATCCAAATTTGTGGGGCATTTGGATGCGACAGTAGCCCTATGCTGGACTGCAGGCATACTAGTCACCAAGTTTCCAGTAGAGCACGTCTGACCACCACAAGGAAGGACTTGCCGTATTGCGCACCAAGTACATCCTAACCCCTTCGCCTCTGCGCCTGCCCTCCGAGAACAAGTATTGGACTCCCTGCAAAATTCTTTGTCATCCCGCAAAATTTGTGTGAGATTAGCAGCAGCCGGACTAGGGAATTACCGCCCAATGTATGGGCTGCTGTCAATACCACAACATAAACAGCCATGTGATGATGGACTGCTGATAAATGGCATTGCATTGCGTTCAGCAATGAAAAGCAGTTCTGCACTACCCCAGATGATCGTCGTCTGCGTACATGGCACTGACTGGGGAGAGGTCCAATTCTTCCAATGATTTGGTAATGCACAGCGGTGTTACTCCTGGCATCATGGTGTGGGGAGCCATCTAGTATGACTTCAGGTCACGGCTAGTAGGGATTGACGGAACTCTAATGGCACAATGGTACGTCATGGACATCATGCATCTTCAAGTATTACCTCTCATGCGACAGTATCGTGGTGCCATTTTTCAACAGGACAATGCTCGCCCAAACTCGGCATCTGTCTCAATGAAATGACTACATGATGTTGAGGTACTCCCGTGACCACCAAGATCCCCAGATCTGTCTCTGATAGAAAATCTGTGGGACCAGCTTGGATGTCATATCTGTCCCAGTGCCAACATCCAGGATATGAAGGACCAGTTAAAACAGTTGTGAGCCAGCTTGCCTCAGGAAAGGATACAGCAGCTTTATGACACCCTTTCCAACCAAATCAGCGCATACATCCAGGCCAGAAGGGATGCAACATCATGCTGATAAGTGGGCTCGGAGTGCCAAGTTCTTTGTGAATTTGACTCTATTTTGCAATCACTGAAATAACATCACACACCCTCTCAACACATGAAGTTTCATTTAGTTTTTCCTTCTCTTTCAGAGTGCTTCAACTTTTTGTTTCTTGTCAGGTAGTGTAGATGGAAGAAATCTGGAACTATGAAATGTGGAAAATGGAGTCATATTGAAATGGAAAATCCAACAGTTAATATTATGAAGCAGATTATGTTAAACAAAAAGCTGATATTGATGCATATTATTATGAATAACATAAATATAGAAAATACTGGGCGAGTTGGCCGTGCGGTTAAGAGTCGCGCAGCTGTGAGCTTGCATCCGGAAGATAGTGGGTTTGGCAGCCTGAAGATGGTTTTCCGTGGTTTCCCATTTTCACACCAGACGAATGCCGGGGCTGTACATTAATTAAGGCCATGGCCCTTTCCTTCACACTCCTACGCCTTCTCTGTCCCATCATCGCCATAAGACCTATCTGTGTTGGTGCGACGTACAGCAAAATAGCAACAAAAAAAATAAATATATATATATAGAAAATAAGGACTAAATCAACAAAAACAAGAACAACAACAAGAACAACATCAACAACAACAGCAACAACAACAAAAACCTTTGATATAATCACAGCCATTATTGATAATGTTAAGTAAAAAAGGACATCAAATCAGGTGATGTTTAGTAAATGATGTATCACCAACTATTTGACGACAACAAGCTTTTAATTATATATTTTATATTTTGGCAATGTTCAACTTTTCTTCAGACAGAAGTCTCATTATGTAACCTACATCATAATCTTCTCAAAACTTGCAGTTTCTAACTGCTTTGAGGATATTAAATAGTACTGCGATGTAAGTCTTATTGGTTAAATTTATATGGAATCACAATAAAACCAATCAGAATGCCAAGCTTTCAAAGTTTCTAAACACTTTCCAGGCACTGAATTGAAGTTACTGTCAATGCTGTCAGGTCAAGAAGATACAGAATATATCTTTCAAAAAGTAAAAAACTTCACGATATGATCTTTAAATTTTTTAAGAAATACATAATTTCAATAAGAGATTTCAATGTATCAATTTTAATTAAAGATATCAATCAGATACCCATCATAAAGTCAGGTTCCCAAAATTCAAATAACAAAATTTAATAAGGGGTATTTTCAACTATTAAAATTTAATAAATGTTTAATTCCCTAAAATCAGAGGACCTAACAACAATGATAAGCAATTCCTGTCATTCCTCTCGGGCATAAAATAGGCAATTTTCACACATAATTAAAACTTCAACTTGTGAATCTTCAAAATTCTGCCTAGACGCTGTTTTGGAGTTGCCATTCCTTTCCTTGGTTTTCGAGCTGCAACAAATTAAGAAGCAACATGAGAAAGAAATGCAGATTATTTTAATTGAAATATTCAGCCCACAATACTAAATGCAAAAGCAAATTGTTAAATATTTTCCTATAGAAAGTGTGTAAACATAATATTTTCTTAAAACATGTAACAATGTATTGAAAAAGGAAAATCAAAATAAAGTGGTTTGAAATTAAGTCCTGGTACATTTTGGTAACTATCTTGATGGTGGATTTCCCAATTATTTACACTATACTTACTTGAAACAAATGCTAGGATTATACTTTATTTAAAATCTTGGAGATCAATTACATTCTTTATTGTTGATTCACATTCTAAACTTCAGGTATTTTTGACCAACAACTGCAAGTACTTATCTCACTAAAAACTGTCCAAGATTTGACATTTTGAGGCCCAGTTCAATGGCATCCTAAATTTACTTGAGTCTAAAACTCATGTGGGTACAAAAAGGAGTTCTTCAGTTACAAGGGACAATTTTATGTTAATGATGTGAGTACTTCATTCATAGAGCCACAATATACCTGCAGTTTTTACTAGCTCATTTCACAAAATGACATCCAATTAGACTTTCTAGCAGCTTGCCAGTAATGTGGATATCACAAGACTGAAAATGTTGTATAGTACTACTATGTCTGCCTTCAAAAGTACTAGAACAAACCATCTCGTGCTGTGGTGGGTGTTTCCGTTCCATACGTGTGAAAGATTGAGCCTACAATATATTTTGCAGGACTATGCAGCTAACATAATAATTTCTTCTATAAAATACTAGCAGTTACCCGTGGCTTCGCTAGCGTGGATTTCGTCATCTGATAAAAAGTAATCTTTCTTTGGTACTGTACTAAGACATTATCTGAAAATCCCTAAAATATAAAAACTCACCGAAGAACTGAATTTCATTTACCCCAGAAAGTCTTTGTAAACCACGTTTGTTCTATTGCCTTTTGGGTTCTAAGATGCGACTTAGAACTGTAGGTGTGAGAAATAGTCTTCTTTCAAGTAAAAAAAGTGTTTATTTTTAAAGGAGATTCCAAATACCTATTTCCACGTCAGTAACATCTTCACTTTCTGAGATATAAGTATCCCCATAAAAAAAAATTCAACCCCTTTATCAGTCCTACCACCACCCCCAATCTACCTAAGTAGATTTTACGAAAACAAAAATATTACATATTTCTTTATTTTTAAAGGAGATTCCAAATACCAATTTTCACATTTATAACATCTTCAGTGTTTGAGATGCAAGTATCCTCGTAAAAGTACCTTTCTGAGAAATACTGTATATATACATATATAATATTTTAAAAAACTCACCCCCTTTGTCAATGCTGTTCACCCCTATTAAACTGGATTTTCCAAAAATAAAAAATGTGTTTACTTTTAAAGAAAATTCCAAATACCAATTTTAACATCTGTAACATCTTCAGTTGTACGATCCCAACTGTATGTGTCTCTTACCCTACAGTTTTCTTTCCCAAACAGTAAGTCATAATATGTTTACCACACCGATTGGGAACGAACTTTGACTTAAACGACATTCAGAGTGTCACAGTTCATCTCAGCTACCCCAAAGACTATAAATTCGTCATTAATATAGTCATTTTCGGATATTTAAGTTTCACCCCCTTCCTTTAGGGGTGCTAGGGGTTTCTTGCCCCTACAGTAATTTTTCCAGATAGTAAGTTATATGAGTATCAAATTTGATTGGGAGCTATGCTGAAACATACACACATTCACCCGTAATCTCTGTAATTTGCAACATTTTCTCACCTTCTCACCCCCTGTGCCATGAGGACAGAACTTGGACTTTTCATTTTTATATAATTATATAGAAGATTCAAGCAGAAATAAGTTTTAAGGAACACACCATCATCTTCACTAGATCTAGGAGGAAGTATAAAGCTGGTAGAAGTCCTTCCCCTCTATGTTGGTGTATCAATGAGGAACATATCTTGAGTGCAATTTGTGATAATTAAGTTGGACACTGAAATTTGAACAAACAGTGCAAATTCTTTTGAACTGCTGTACAGCCTCCACCACAGAATTTTCACAGATCAGTGCAGACTGTCTACATTGCTCATCAGTATCGACCAAACCAGTGTGACTGCATCCTAACAACTAAAATGTTTTGCCCACTGAAATTGCACTGCTTCTTGTATTTTCAGTATGGCCATCAGGATGATGAGTAGGAACAGATTTCAGTTATTGCCCTGGTTTTGGCACTTCAATGATGATGAAAATATGACATGCAAAGGGGGTCTTGCAAAAATATCACCCCTCGTTTTTAAGCTGAATGAACTATTTCCAACTCTAAAAAGCCCTGAACAAAGTCTGGTTATAGACAAGAGCATGACACCATTTAGAGGAAAAAAAGTTTACAAACAGCATATTCCCAATAAGGCACATAAGTATGGAAACAAGATATTCAAAGTTTGTGATGCAAGTGGATATACCTATAGTGTAAAGGTTTTATATGGGGAAAATTACTGCAACATCCATGGGTATGAAACTGATGAATGATTATTTAGACAAGGACCAAGGACCATGCGCTGTATGTAGGCAACTGTTACACCTCTACGGAACTAGTAAATCAACTGCTGTCAAGAAACACCCACCTTGTTGGCACAGTAAGAATGAACCGAAGAGGTTTGCCCCAGGAACTGCTTGCTAAAAAGTTTAAAAGAGGTGAAATGGCCTGAGAATGCAAGGGAAATCATGATGACAAAATGTCTTAAAAGAAGATAATTCAATATGATATCCACAAAACATCCTGTTGAGTTTGTTGACACCAGAAAATGAAAAACAAAACAACCAAAAAATTTCAAGGCCCTTGTAGTGGTCACTAACAACAAAGCCATAATATGAATATATGTTTCAGACCAGATATCACCCTAAGCCACTGCCATCATAAACAACAGTGATCTGGTACCATAAAATTTTTCAGGAACTACTTCCGGGAACTGCTGTTCTTAACTCTCCCATCGGCAGAAACACATATATACTCTACTTTTCCTTCTCTGCGGGCGGAAACATATACAGAGTGTTAGGGGTAAACGTGCAGATATTTAGCTAGTCGGTAAAGAAAAATACATTTCAGAACATATGCTATGTACTTTTTACCTTGTCCTGTTAGTTTCCCCATAGATGAGCTGAATATTTCAAGACCTAATGTGTTTTGAACGGTCGTAGTAGGAAACGCCGGTTATGTCATACTGCCCTTGTGTAGTAGAGTACAGTAGCAGAGTACAGGGGTTGTTGAACCTCTTTGTAATCAAAAGCCAACACATGTTGCTGTGCCTCCCCCTAGTCGCTCGGCACGTAGGGGTGGTAGAAGACTATGTCAGATCACTTCCTGTACTCGAAAACCGGTCTAGGGTACTCTGTGAGAAGTACACGTAATCCTTACCCACGTAACCACTCTTGTACCTTCTTATGTTGGCGCAGAGGGCTATTTTGTACTCGTGCAAACCGTTTTCTATAAATTAAATTATTGTGTTATTTGGATATGTACGGACATATTCGTTGGTTGAAATGTAACTGAGCTTATAACATATTTATTTATTATCGTTCCGGCCATCTATGGACCACGTTTTACAGTCTTTACGTTATTTTTCACCAGTCCTGACTTCACATTCTGCCAGTACTTCTTCATCCTTGCACTGACTTCTTTCTTCTGTTCTTCTGTGTAGGTTCTCTTCTTCTTCTTCTTCACAAGTTCTTCCTCAGTCTCCTGGAAACCCTTGAACTCCTTCACTTTTTGTCTATGTTTCTGTCCATTACGTCCTCTTTTTCTACTCCTATCCTGGCCAGGTCGGTCCTTACTTCCCAAAACCATTTTGGTTCCGTCTTCCTTAGGCTGAAGAAGCTGAAAATCCTTTTTGTCAGTCGGTTGGTGCCCATTCTCTGTAGATGTCCATAAAATTGAAGCCTTCGCTTTTTCATCAATATGACGACTTCCTCTGTCTTCTAGTATAGTTCTTTGTTGGGTCTAAGTCTCCTCTCCCCACCTTTCATTTTCGGGCCCAAGATCTTCCGGAGCATTTTCCTCTCTTTCTTTCTGATGTTCTCTAGATCTCCCTTTCCAATCATGTCCAATGTTTCTGCTGCGTATAAGCATTCAGGTCTGATGACTGTGTCCAGATGTCTTAATTTGGCTCCATATGACAAAGCTTTCTTGTTGTAGGTGTGTCTAGTGAGCCGATACGCTGTTTCCATTTTTCTCGCTCGTTCTATCAGAGCTAGCTTCTCTGATCCATTCTCTTGAACTATTTCTCCAAGATACTTGAAGCTCTTTACTCTTTTGACTTTCCCCTCTTTCCACTTTAACATTTGGGGAGCCTCTTTGATGTTGGTCATAAATTCAGTCTTACTGTATGATATTTGCAGTCCAGTCATTTCTGCTATGCTATGGAGTTGTTCCACTCTTTTCTTTGCTATTTCTATGTCACTGGCAAAGACTGCGATATCATCAGCATATGCCAGGCAGTCTATCCGTATAGCACCTGCCCCTCTTCCAATACGGAATGCTTCTTTGTCTGGGATTCCTTCTTTCCACTTCCTTATCACCTTTTCCAAGATACAGTTAAAGAGAATTGGTGAGAGTCCATCCCCTTGTCTCACACCAGTCTTGACTTCAAAGGACTCCGATATTTCACCCATGAACTTGACCTTTGACTTGGTGTTGGTAAGTGTCTGTTTGATGATATTCCTTGTTTTACTGTCCACACCAAATTCTTCCAGTATTCCGAATAACGTCTCTCTATCTACCGAATCGTAGGCCTTCTTAAAATCCACGAAGAGTACAACATATTTGCTTCGTCCCAGCATCTTGTACTTTATGATGTTCTTGAGATTAAAAATCTGCTCAGCGCATGATCTGCCTTTCTGGAATCCAGCTTGGTACTCGCCCAGTTCTTCATCGAGTCTTTCTTCAACCCTGGTTTGAAGGGCTTTAGACAGCATTTTATATGGGACCGAAAGCAGCAAAATTCCTCTATAATTATTGACATCCTTCTTGTTCCCTTTTTTGTGTAATGGATGTATGAAAGCAGTTAGCCAGTCTTCTGGAATTCTTTCCGTTTCCCAAATAATTTTAAATAAATGGGTCAATGATGAGATTAATTCTGCATTTCCCATTTTGAGCAGTTCTGCCACAATACCGTCTTTACCTGCTGCCTTGTTATTTTTTAGCTCCTGGATGATTTTGAATACCTCACGTTCGTCAGGTGGCTTTGAATCTGGCATTGTTACCTGCGGTCGTTTAATTGCCAGTCTTTCTTGTGGACCGTCGCAATTCAGTAATCTTTTGAAATATCTGGCGAGAATTTCACAGTTTTCCTTATTGTTCATTCCTAGTTTACCCTCTTCATCCTCAAAACATAGACCAGGTGACTGATATAGTTTTAACCGTGACTTAAAGGTCTGATATAAATTTCTGGTGTTATTTTTCTGGAAATCTTCTGAGGTCTTCAGCTGATCTGTTTCATATTGTCTTTTCGCTTGCCTGAAAGTTTGTGCTGTCAATTTTCTTTGATCTCTGAAGGCAATCAAGTCACAGTTCCTTCTGGTGGAACTCCATTTCTTCCATGCCTCCATTCTGCGCAAGAGTACATCTTCACATGTTTCATTCCACCATTCACGTTTCTTTCGTTTCGCCAAGAGAATGGTTTTACTTGCAGCATGTTTAATATTGTCTCGAATGTCATCCCAGTTTACTGAATTAATGTTTTCCAGCTCTTTTTGGTATTGATGCTTTATTTCCTCACTAAGTTTTAATCTTCCCACATCGTATCTTGGTACTCTTTTCCCCTTTCGTCTTTTCCTGACTGGGAGAAGTCTCATCTTTATTTTGGTTAAATAATGATCAGAATCAACTTGGGCACCTCGTAATACTTTCACGTTCATGATTTCTTTTTGCGCTTGTTTAGAGATCGCCACATGGTCAATTTGGAATTCACCCAGAATCGGATTGGGAGATCTCCACGTTTTTTTGTTTTCTTGGCAAGTGTCTGAATTTAGTTGACATGAGTTGTAGATTAAAGGCTTGGCACAACTCAATAAGCCTCTCTCCATTCCTGTTTGTCCGCCTGTGTGCCGGATATTCCCCTACTATTTTGCTGAACTTTTTCTCTCTTCCTATCTGAGCATTGAAGTCCCCCATTAATACCTTCACATTTCTTTCGGGAATCCGGGAGATCTGATCTTCCAATTCCTCCCAAAAACTATCAACTTTGTCTGCTTTTTTGCGGTTGTCTTCATTGGTCGGGGCGTGGGCATTGATTAATGTGTACGTTTTGTTTCCACATCCTAAATGCAGAAATGATAGGCGTTCAGAGAAACTCTCGAAACCTACAACGGAGTCTATTAAACACTTGTCTACAATGAATGCTGTTCCGAATAGTGGGAGAGATTTAGTGTGGTCCACTATGATGGCTGGTTTTCCTTTAAATATCCTAAACTTTCCAGTATCGAGTAAGTCCTCATCTCTGTATCTTGTTTCTTGAACAGCCAAAACTCTTATTTCCCTTTCTTCCATTGTCTTTGTTAGTTCTTTCAATTTTCCGACCTTAAGTAGTGAGTTTACATTCAGAGTTCCTAGCCAGAACTAGCGTTTCATCTTGAGTCTGTGGTTCCCAGGGGACTCCGACTTCCCCTCGCGTTGTGGTGCAGGCTCTCCAGAACCCTTTGGCCTGCTTGCGCCACTTATCGTGGCGATGGATTTCCCTTTTGGGCTGCCACCTGGAGTAGTTTCATCAATGCACTGGTAGTCCATAACGCGTTAACTGTCTGATCATTAGACGTGGCGAAGCAATTCTTGCTAGAACTGAGATTGTAAGTCCCAGAGCTTCCATTAACAGCCGCCCCTAACATGGGATAACAGACGCTGACCAGCAAGCCGCCCGATGCGGGAACAGACACCATAGCTGGATTTGTGGTTCATTGCCCCTTCCGGCTCACTTACCATACCGAAAAACTTCTTCTCTGCCAAGTCAACCGTTGAGGTCTTCTCCTCCAATAGTGAAGAGGAAGACAAATCCTAATACTCAAAGTAAAGCTGGGCTATAAGTTAATTGGGTTCCGTGAAGTGTAGCTAATCAACTAAAAATTTTAATTCCTGTAGCAACAGCAATAATTATAGTGGCGGATGTGAAATAAGCCCGTGTGTCTACATCTATTCCTACAGTAAATATATGGTGTGCCCATACAACGAATCCGAGGAGCCCAATTGCTATTATTGCGTAGATTATTCCTAAAGTCCATACTTATTACCCCTGGAGAAAGGGTGTCCCAGTATTATAAAGCCCCCAGGAACTGGGCTGGCTTATAACATAATTCATAAATAATACGTAAGGTTAATTCATTTTAAAATTGTAAAGCTGCAGGACTATGTCCGGTAGAAATTCACTCTTTATTAACGGCTACAACAATTAAAACAGTATGTGACGCGGAGTATCCGTACCAGTGCATACATGTGAATTAACTGTTGTGTGCAGTGGCGTGTGATTTATAAGATGTCAGTGATCCAAGCTGACAAAAATGAAGGGAAACAGTTAACGAGTAGGTGCACGATTTCAGTGCTATTACTGTGTCAGTCTATGTTGAATTTTTGATAACAGACAATGCGAGTTGTATATACTATTTTAATACTATTTTCAGGTCAATGAAAGAACGGTGCATACTGAGGAAAATGCTATCCGTAGATTCAATGAAATTGTTATTCATGCCACAAATTTCAAAGAGCGTAGTTGCATCCATGCTTTTGAAAATTGCTCGAAGGCTAAGGAGCTACTATGAGAGTGCCGCGCCGAGCTGAGTGACTCAGACGGTTAAGGCATTGGCCTTCTGTCCCGAACTTGACAGGTTCGATGCTGGCTCAGTCTGGTGGTATATGAAGTTGCTCAGTCCTGCATCTGTAGATTTGATGATGATGATGATTGTTGTTGTTTACGGGGGCCTAACAGCTAGCTCATCGGCCCCTAACGGTACGTGGTGCAACGAAATGAAACAACAATTAAAACTTCAGAATGTATCCACTAACTAAAATCTAAAATGATGATGACAAAATGACCATGAATGCAAAACCATCAGTGGATCCAAATCATAATGACTCATATTTTGAGATGATACTTGTTGTCCACCAAAACCAAAATTCAAACCCCATGGTGCAACAGCCTCGAAGGACCATAGCCTACCAAGTGAACGCTGGTCAGCCCGAGGCTTACAGGTTACAAGGTGTCATGTGGTCAACACGACGGATCCTCTCGGCCATTATTCTTGGCTTTCTAGACTGGGCCCGCTATCTCACCATCAGATAGCTCCTCAATTGTAATCACCTAGGCTGAGTGGACCTCGTACCAGCCCTCAGATGCAGGTTAAAGTCCCTGACCTGGCCGGGAATCGAACCCGGGGCCTCCGGGTGAGAGGCAGGCACGCTATCCCTACACCGCAGGGCCAGCACTTGTTGTCCACAGCAGTCCAAAATTTAGGTCACCAGCCCCTCATAATTGCACTAATCACTGGTGAAGCAGATCAATGGTGTTACTCACATGGTGGTACAAATCACAGGTAATGTAGACTAATGGTATGTCACATACAATGTTCCCTATTTATTGGGACTTATCATTGGCACCGGTATTCCCGTGGTGTTCCTCATGTAGTGGAATTAATCACAGGCCACGTATACTCATGGTGTTGCTCACATAGTGGTAATAATCATCATAGGCAATACAGATCCATGGTGCTCCTCATATAGTGGTAAAACTTATAGATAACGCAATTCAGCATTGCACACGGCAGCTCCTCCCAGACGGATGCCAGTCCGTGATGCCGCGCTCCCGCCTCGGTGGAATGCACACGATGGTACTAATCATAGGAAATGCCTAAAGCAATGGTGTTCCTCACATAACGGCTCTAATCGCAAGTAACCACGAACCATGGTGTTCCTCGCTTAATGGTACTAATCACATGTAATCTCATGGTTCCAGTTCCTTCATTACATCGTCGCCCCTTTTAGTTGCCTCTTACGACAGGCAGGAAATACCGTAGATGTATTCTCTGTCTACATCCCCTGTCCACAGGAGGTATAGGTAGATTTACTGTCAAGAAAAAGAACTCTTGGGGGAGAAAATTCTGGCACCTCAGTGTCTCCGAAAACCATAAAAGTAGTTAGTGGGACATAAAGAAACTAACATTAGTATTAAAAATGCCGCAGGGTATTTGTAATAGAAGGCTTATTATTGGCCAGGAAGTGCCGAAAGGTAAAATGATGACTAACTGACCCGTTTAATTCCATAATAATAATAATAATAATAATAATAATAATAATAATAATAATAATAATAATAATAATAATGGTTTTTACATTCTACTAACTACTTCTTACAGACGCCAAAGTGCCGGAATTTAGTCCCACTAGAGTTCTTTTATGTGCCACTGAATCTACTGACACAAGGCTGACGTATTTGAGCACCTTCAAATACCAGTGGACTGAGCCAAGACCAAACTTCCCAACATGGGATCAGAAGGCCAGCACCTTATGCAGCGCGACACCAATCACCTTGCCGGGGTGAGTAGCTCAGGCGGTTGAGGCGCTGGCCTTCTGAGCCCATCTTGGCAGGTTCGATCCTGGCTCAGTCCAGTGGAATTTGAAGGTGCTCAAATACGTCAGCCTCGTGTCAGAAGATTTACTCGCACATAAAAGAACTCCTGCGGGACTCAATTCCGGCACCTCGGCGTCTCCAAAAACCGTTAAAAGTAGTTAGTGGGACGTAAAGCCAATAACATTATTATTATTATTATTATTATCATCATCTTACCTGCATGGTTCATCAGTGTATCTTACCTGGAGTTCCTCATAGGTACGTTACTGGAGCTTTCAGAGGACGCGCCACTTCAACTACGCAGAACCATGTGGTTTTTACACGATGGTGCACCACCCTGATATAAGCCGCTTACCGCGTGATCATTTGGATCAGACATTTGGTCAATGGTGGATAGGATGACGTGGACCCATCAATTGGCCCGCCAGCTCCAGACTTTAATCCAATGGATATTTATGTTTGGGGAGACATAAAAACGAAGTATATCGAAAAGTAACCACTTCAGATGACCTCCAAGAACGTATTTTTTAAGCAGCAGAGGATATTCGGAACAACAGTGGTTTCTTGGCTCGAATGTGTCGCAACTGGATTTGGAGAAGTGAAGTGTGCATAGAAGCCCTGAGTGGTCAATTTGATCAACTGCTACGAGTTAGACTTTGGTATGTCAGATGTTACACCATTTCTGCAGCGTACTGACTTGGGAGTAAAGTACTGAATCGATGTAGTAATCTGAGTCTTCACAGTTCGATATTCTCATAAATCCGAGCAGAAAAACTGTAGTACTGGTAACAAAAATTATAAATCGAGAGTTTCAGTGTGCAATTGCCTTGTACATGGCGAAAGCTGAACACAACACATGGAAGACCTGCTTGTTAAAACGCTAGACATTGACCTTGAATGCAGTTCTTCAATCCTACCCTGCAAGTGGTTTGGGTTCATTACGTGTGTGTGTGTTTGTTGATGTGTACGTTTGATGTTTATACACAAAACCTGTTTGTCACACTTCGTCCTCTCATGGTAACCACAATATGAGGTTACAGCTGATTCATCCCCAAGAGACCGGGTTCCGGTCTTACGCATACCAGTAATGTCATTTGCTTTACGTCCCACTAACTACTCTTACGGTTTTTGGAGACGCTGAGGTGCCGTAATTTAGTCCCACAGTTCTTTTCACGTGCCAGTAAATCTACCGTCACGAGGCTGATGTATTTTAGCAACTTCAAATACCACCGGACTGAGCCAGGATCGAGCCTGCTAAGCTGGGACCAAGAAACCAGGGCTTTAACCCTCTGAACAACTCAGACTGGCAACTTTGTTTAATAAGCACTGAAAAAGAAGCAGGAACTTATAATGCTTTATTTTACCATTACACATATGCTTTTCGTTTGGAAGCACAAAAAAAATTTTTTTTTACATTCCACTAACTAGTTTGACAGTTTTTGGAGACACCGAGGTGCAGGAATTTTGTCTCGCAGGAGTTCTTTTACATGCCAGTAAATCTACCAACACGAGGCTGACGTATTTGTGCACCTTGAAATATCACCGGACTGGGCCAGGATCGAGCCTGCTAAGTCGGGACCAAGCAACCAGTGCTTTAACTGTCTGAACAACTCAGACTGGCAACTCTCATTTTGATACATTTATTAACCACTGTCCGGCTCCATGGCTAAATGGTTAGCGTTATGGCCTTTGGTTACAGGGGTCCAGGGTTCGATTCCTGGCTGTGTCGGGACTTTTAACCATCATTGGTTAATTTTGCTGGCACGAGGGCTGGGTGTATGTGTCGTGTTCATCATCATTTCATCCTCCTCATGATGCGCAGGTCACCTACAGGCGTCAAATCAAGAGATCTACACCTGGCGGGCCGAACATGTCTTCGGACACTCCAGGCACTAAAAGCCATACGCCATTTGACTTTTATTAACCAATGCAAAGGCAGCAGCAAGTTATAATGCTTTATTTTACTATCGCACATATGCTTTTCATTTGCAAGCACGAAATAGTAATGTTACTTTTTTTACATCCCACTAACTACTTTGGTGGTTTTTGTACCGCAGAACCTTTTTAATGCAAGTAAATCTACAGACATGACACTGGCGTATTTCAGCACCTTGAAATACCACCGAACTGAGCCTCCATCGAACCTGCCAAGATGGCATCAGAAGACCAGCGCTCTATCCTCCAAGTTGCTCAGCTCGGCATTAGAGCTTAGAGTAAGTTGGTTGTGGGGTTAGGGGTGCACAATTGTGAGCTTGCATTAGGGAGATAGTGGGTTTGAATTCCACTGTCTGCAGCCCTGAAGATGGTTTTCCGTGGTTTCCCATTTTCACACCAGGAAAATGCTGGGGCTGTACCTTTATTAAGGCGATGAATGCTTCCTTCCAACTTCTATCTGTTTTCTGTCCCATCGTCACTGTAAGACCTATCTGTGTCGGTGTGACGTAAAGCCAATTATAAAATTTCATTATATTTAGGACATTATACAACTGTCGAGATCCATAGTTATAAACAATGAGAAGTATTTTCTGGGCAGACATTATTGGCAAGTAGTCAATAATAATAATAATAATAATAATAATAATAATAATAATAATAATGTTATTTGCTTTACGCCCCACTAATTACTTTTACGGTTTTTGGAGATGCTGAGTTGCCGGAATTTAGTCCCGCAGGAGTTCTTTTTACGTGCCAGTACACATACCAACACGAGGCTGATGTATTTGAGCACCTTCAAATACCACCGGACTGGGTAAGGTTCGAACCTGCGAAGTTGGAGTCAAAAGGCCAGCACCTGAACCATCTGAGCCACTCAGCCCGGCAGGAAGCATGAAATGTAGGTACGTTTAATTTATTTGTATAACATGTCCATTACTTGTTTAAAGCAAAATGTTCAATGTGCGTCGATAATTCAGTTTCAATACTACTCATTTGGACATCCGATCCCATGCATGCTTTTGTTGACTTAAAGAACTGTGTTTACATACACGTCAACACGATTTTGCTTCTACCTTTACGCTATGCACAACGGGGATCGTAGCGTATTTCACGTCCCGGCGCACCTATCACAACCTTACGCTCCAATAATTATACCATACGCTCATACAGATCCCGAACCGACACAGGTTTTCAGGTCATTTCCATACTCAATAGACCATGGAGCTGATGACCACAAATATCCCAATCCCTTGAAGGACGTAACAGCAAAAGAACCATTATTAACAATGACAATTCGATACACCTCCAGGGTACAAAACCGATGACCAGGGTTGTCTGAAGCCCCTAAGATGGAAACCAAATACTAACAACCACAAAACCAGTCCGGCGAGAATGTTACGTAACATGGCATACCGTAGTAGCAGCCTTCAGCTGTTATCGTAGTTCAGTTGCTCTTAAACACAGAACCAGTTTAGCAAGTATGTTATGTAACATCTCGTGGCATTGCATCGGTAGCGGTCAGCTGTTACAGTAGTACATGTGCTCTTAAACATAAACCCGTTTGGCACGGATGGCGCGTAACTTGCCTGTTATCGAAGGAAAGCTATTCATTCACAAGAACAAGGAGTATTACCTATTCTAAAAACACTGTATCCCTTTGCTCTTGAAAATAACTTCCGAGGATTACTAAAAGTTTCATATATAGTGGTTTGTTACATCGTTCTCTCTTGCTACAAGAAATATCTGCATGTATACCCCTTACATCCTGTATACATGTTCTGCTCGAATTTCACAGCTTTACTAGCTAAGGAGGTACACAAATATGCTCATAAATGGCAGAAATTGTTCCTTCAGCTCTACTGATGAGTGAAATCCCCTCAACATCTTGCAATATTTTTTTCCCTGTTAGTGGGAGTTATGAAATACACACGCTGCATGATGCAGTTTTTCTGTACGTACTTATTAAAAGTTTTCGCAGTTTTCTGGTGAAATGGCGTCATAAAAACAGCTTAGTGATACCCATATAATATCAATATTAGACAATACAAAGAAGTGTCAGATTTTAGTGTAAGGCAAAAATTCTTTCTCTATCTCATCCGAGAGGAACAAGCACATAAGTGACATCGGCAGTGATCGAGTGGATGGGACATAAGTAATAACAGTCCTGCAACTATGACTATGAGGGCTGTAAATAAAGCAGTGGCAACATTGTCCAGACACTCGCAGGAGATTTGGCATGTGCAAATAGGATATAGGAGCAATCAGGTGACGCTGTTGTCAAAGTGTAGTGTTCATTTGATGGGCATCCAGTTGGGAGTGGTGTTGCTGTGTGACGAAGTGAAGAGTGTCAATTTGCCTGCTCTAAAGCATGTTTTCAAAAGGAGATCAGCTTTTGTGGATTAATATCGAGGTTGCCTGTGGCAAAAAAGCATCTGAATGTTATCGATGATTATGTGAAACCTGTGGTGAGAATGCAGTACTATATAGGATGGTTCCACGATGGACCAAAGCGCTTCGTGCAGGTCGCAATGAGACTGTGGATTTGCACCGCACAGGTCAGTCGACCATTCCTCAAGATCAGATTAACATTGTGAGTGGTCTTGTTTCTGTAGACGAACGATGGATTGCCCGAGAATTATACCTAGAGGTTGGTCTCAGTCACCAAAAGGTGTGGCACATACCGAGAAAATGTTTTAATGCGAGGAAAATTGCACCTTGTTGTGCTCCACATCAACTTACCGACATACAGAAATGGCACCGGTATGCACTGGCCGGCATCCACCTGGACAGATAATACAACGAAGGAGACGCATGTCTGCAGTGTATTGTCGCCACTGATGAGACACGGGCACGAGCCTACGAGCCTGAATTTAAGAGTTTTGAATTTGCTATTAATAACTTTTTTAGGTTTCACAACACAATTTATCAACAAATAGGATTACCGATGGGGTCCCCCGCCTCCAGTATACTAGCTGAAATATATGTAGACCACTTAGAATACACCTCAATTAGCAAAATGGTTGGAATATTTATTTGGTGCAGATTTGTAGATGACGTTTTTGTCATCATCGATAATAGATTAACTAATGAAAATGCTATTTTACACAGTATAAATGCCATAGATACACATATACAGTTCACAAAAGAATCCAAGAACAATTGCAAAATAAATTTTCTTGATCTGACTATTACTAGACATGAAAAACACCTGACCTTCAAATTTTACCGTAAACACACTCATACAATAAACACTATAAAAGCAGACTCCATTCACCCTAGTTCCCATAAAAAAGCAGCGTGATTTACAGGGCATTTAATATACCGTTATCGAAAACCGATTTTAATGAAGAGATACAGTTAATTTATGAAATAGCCAGAAAAAATGGTTATAAGAAGGAAATGATTAATTCCATTAATCAAAAGATCAAATCCCGACCCAAAACTAGACTTTTGAAATTGGATAAACCTAAGAAGGACTATGCAACTTTTACCTTCAATAACACATGCGTATACTCTCTAACTAACATCTTTAAGAAACAATCTCGAAATAGCTTTCAGAACCATGCATAATAGCAGGAGCATAATACATAATACCAAGACAATTAATAATAACAACAAATACCTTCGATCGGGAGTATACCTTATCAGCTGTAACAATTGTTTAACAAGTTATGTAGGACATACTGGTAGAAATTTCACAATTAGATACAATGAACACATCAATGCTATCAAACATAATCATTTTTTGGCAATAGGTCAACACATGAACGATTACAAGCATAACTTTACTGATATAGATAACGACTTGAAAATATTGAATACGAACCCCAACGGCCCATTGCTTAACATAAATGAAGAATTATACATAACCTTGGATCAATACACAAACCCCAATTATAATATTAACAAAATAACAGGAAAAACCAACATTTTGTTTAACAAAACTATTCCTATTGTAAAAAGTCACTACTTCAGAATAGTACACAAACAACGTCATACGCAAGCCATAGCGCAGACAGCGGACATGCCCGACTCCGCCCATACGCAAGCTTCCCCCACTCATCCCTCCATTCCCCTTACAACGGCCGACACCAACACTAGAAGTACGAGGTACAATACGCGCCAGACAGGCAAGCTGCATGCTTCGCAACCACTCAACAGCAGTAAGTAAATATCACAGAATACATACACAAATAGGCAATTGAACATAAATTTAAATTTAAATAAGAATCTCTAATTTTTATTCATTTCGACTTACAGATACTTGCCAACATTCAAAGGAAGGGAAAGAGCCACCTTAACACTCAAAGTGAACTGCATTTAACGATCATCAGAGTATCAGCAATGTCAACTCAACACATTTACTCTCAAATTTTGCATGATCAACGCAATTAGAATATTAAGAAGAAGTGGTTGAACCATTTACTAAGCGTATTGGCATAATGTCTCAAACTCAAGCTGATAATCCTCATATGAAATGTTCTGTAAAAACAACGCAAGAACATACCGATGTGTTACTTTAGACTGTCATCAGACATTTGCATTTTAAGTGCATTTTACAATGTTTGTTAATGTTTTAATGGTTTATATAATTTTAACAAATAGTTGAACACATATTTCATATCATCTGATATAATTAGTGTCAATACGAATGTAATATTAGCTACTATATATGTGCCAACTAAGCATATCTCATACAAGACCCAAACATCTACGTGTTAATACAACACTCTTTTTTAACTGACAAGGCACAACGCCTATCGCAACTATCACAAAGCTGAGCTCAAGCATACTCTTTGTACGCATAAGATATAAGATAGATGATGAACTCGTTCAATTATACTTGTTTGCTAATTTCATAACAAGATATATGTATATTGTGTCATATTTTATCATGTATTTTGAGCATTTTAAATTGTTTATACATTCAACTGTTTATAGATAAGCTATAGAATTTAAACATTCTTAAGCAAAGCATAAGCACAACTACAATGATTTTAACTTTTGGGGTCTATTACTTTAATTGGTGAGGCAGAATATAAAAGATGCAAATAATGTAAGATTCTAATGAGGCTGAAGATGACCTTATAAGAGGTCGAAACCGGTCCTGTTATATATAATAAATGTGTATTGATTAGGTGGAACTTTTTTTTCTTTCATGACATTTGGTAATTATCAATACGGAACAAAATGAAATTTATTAATCAAGATACTGTTGTGAATATCTGGAGCGACATGTGCGTCTGGCTATGGAGCACAAACTGTGTTCCATGACAACACACATCATCTCGCAAACAATGTCAAGCTGTTATTGCAACGGTAGCACTGGGAGGTCTTGGAACACCCTCCGTTCTCACCAGACATGAGTTCTTGTGACTTCAACTCGTTTCTGAAGTGGAAAGAATCCCTCCGAGGCCACCGATTTCCTGACATGGCATCTGTACTCCACACAGTATGGCGCTCCGTCGTCAACAGTCCCTAATGGCTTCCCAACATTTGGCAAAGGCAATAGACATTGCGGATGACTACACTGAAGGAATGTAATGCAACTGTACTTGTTAGTTCATTAAATATTGTGTACTATTAATATTGCCACTACTTTATTTACAGCCCTCGCCATTCGTAATATTGGTCAAAAGCCAATGTTGCCATCAAACTTTGATACTGAAACACAACCTGTAGAATATTTTTATTTGTGTGGAGCATGGGTTCAATTGCCTTGACTATTCTCTGACTAATTTTTCCACATCCTTGTGCTATGTTCTAATAATGCGATGTAATAATTACGAGTGACATGATAATACAACGTTTAGCTTGTATAAAGGTAAAATTAAAAATAACTTTCAATTTTATGCCAACACGTGGTATTGCAATGCCTCTGTGTGCCTACCACCAACGCCCAGTTGGCTATCAACATTCGTTCAACTTCGTAGACAATCGGGATCTTTCGGCCGGCTGTTTGGCGGCATGTGTATCAGCTGGCTGCTGGCAAGTCGGCTGTTTCCTGCATAGAGTCGGGAAGTTGTTTTTGTTCACCTCACTAATAATGGGCACGGAAAATCCTATCAGTTTAGTTCAAAAACGTAATTTCCTCTACAACAAGACCCATAAGTATTATTGCAACAACGTAAGAGAGAATGCTTGGAAGGAAATAAGCAAGGAAATGAAAAATCAAACAGGTTAGAATATTCAATTTTGTGGTAGATTAACAGTAATGTTGTGGACAAAAACACTTTACAGTTTTTAATTAATGTTTAGGCCACCTCGATTAACGACTTCCACCCTGTCGCGGCCTGCAAATGACTGCATAAAAGTTTTATCAAACCATCCACTGTGTGCTTTATGTTTCCCACGTAGAATCCCGTTCGATTCTATTCCGCTAGATGGAACGGTGGAGTGAAAATTTCGACTGATGGGTTCGATTCGATTCCACAAGGTGAGAGTGAGCATCTGGTGTCCGTGTTGTCATAGCATGACGTCGTATGGCCTTGGCAAGCCCGCACAGGTTCCGCGACACCAGAGACACACCGTGAGCGCGCGAACGGTCTAACACAGGGTGCAACTTGCGCGGAGACTGGAAGGTTCTAACCATGGGCTGCTTTGAGCGGACGTTTTCTATCTCAAAGGGCTCTAAAATCTGAACTGTTTAACCATGAAATATATTTACAACAGAACACTTTAAACGGTAAAAATATATATCTTAATGCAACTGATCAAGGGATCAAAAATCACACTTCTTAGGCGGGAAAACTTCTTATGCGGGAACTTCTTAACCGAGTTTCACTGTACCTATAAATTAATATTATGTAATTTATTCTTACCTGTATATATAAATCGTAATCCATTACACCGAGGTAATTAGTTTTAAATGATGTGAATTAAGAAACTGTCATTCTAAAATACATTTAAAATAACTCACTCTATGTATGTGGTACATGCTACTTTTAATAAACTGTAAGTCCTATTGTAGCTAATCTGGTGATGAAATGACTTCTTCCCCGATACCAAAATTTTGTAACCTTAATCAGTTGTCACCTGTACTAATGGCCATTTTTCGAAAGAATGACTGGTCTTTAAAGGCAACTTTCACTGTACCTAACTGATTTTTTTTCAACATTCCGATCTAAGGAATTATTCTACAAATGGGAAAGAGCAAATAGCAGGCAGGGAATTAGATCTCATCAGCATTCATTCATGAGGACAAGATTTTCTTACAGGATTAAAAAAAATCAACTCACCTTTCGGATCTATTTTCTTTACTGGAGTGAATTCCTGAGATGACGACGTTGGTAACGAAACTTCGGGTACACGAACTTTCTTCCTGTTGTACGGTCGTTTTGGTGCCTAGAAATAAACATTTATTTTTGAATTACAGAATAGTTAAAAAAAACAAAGATTCTCACCACCAAGCAGTTCCAAAACAAGATATTCTCCCCCGAGAAGGAAAGTGGATTTTAAAATCATCAACTATCCAGACAGAGATCAACACACAAAAAACCAAGGGTAATGAATACAATAATGTACACATTTATAGAACCTTGAATTCCAGTAAAAGAATAAGTGACCAACACAGAATTTAGAAGTGAAGGGAACTGCCTACTTCCCTTATATTCACTATACCACAGACCGAATTGTGTAGTGCGGTGCTTTTTTTTGTGGCAGTACGTGAACAGTATGCATTATTGGTACCTATTTTTTTGAAAAAATAAATCAATTCGATACTGTTTGGAATGTTCCCATCACAAATTCTTTAAGGTGATGGCTTACAGCTTAAAATCAAGCCTGTCTGCTTTCTATACACATAATGTACTGTATATGAGTACATGATCAAAGTTTCTGTAAACTGCTGCTCTAAAATTCTCCTGTTTTACTTCTTAACCGCTTTGTGTCATCAGTTCGGAGTTAAAGATAGTCTTTGTCTTACTCTTTTTTGTCCTTCCACACTTTTGGCTACTGGAATACGATAGAATAGAAGTTTCATCATACTTCAGCAAAATAAATGTTATTGTCAAAGACAATCTAACGGTATATGTATTGCACCAGATGCCATACATGCCAATGTAGAAAAAATAAGTAGTAATTAGCTAACCGTCATAGTTAATCTGAGATTAGTGTATGTTTAAATTTAATTGCATTAATTGTTTTTATGTAATCTGAAAAACGATAAAACCCTTGGTTTGTGCTCCCGAGGTGAGTTCATGGTTAGTAGAAGCAAGGGGTGTACGTGGTTCACAAGCTAGAGAAGTTAACTGAATATATACGTAACTGTTTTGTACCTGTATGTAATAAGAGAATGGATGGCAATGCTTTTGAAGTATCTCCTGAATCTGCAAACAGTAAATCAAGGAATGTGAAGAAAACTTTGCAAGTACTGGTAGCTTTACTGCAATTCAAGAGCAAAGCAATTCCAGCCTTGATGGGAAAGATTGAAGACCATAAAGAAAGTGCAGCCCACACATCAGATTTGAAAATTAAACAAGCTAAACACAAAGTTTTTGGAAAAGTGCGTTTGAAAGCTCTCTCTCACGAAAAAAAAAAAAATTACTGCTATGTTGCTTTGAATAGCTTATAAAGTGGCAAAAAAGAACTAATCACTCATCAACTTTGAAGACGAAATAAATCTTCAGTGGCTTAATGGTGTACATATGGGCCACATTCTTCATTTGTGCATTAATACAATTCATCACATTGGTAATGAAATGCAAAAATATGCAAAAGTGGATAGAAAGCCCGCGGATTGCCGACAAAAAGTTTTATGAAACCGTGGAATAAACAGCGAGATATTTTAGTCCTCTGCTACAAATTGAATTTAAATCTAAAATAACTGCTTTAGTGACAGAATATGACAGACTGTACACTGACTTGTAGTATTACACAATTCTAATTACTTTGACCATGTAGTATTGTTAAATAAAATATGAAAGGGAATCAATAGTTATTTCACTGTTACTGCGAGTCGCTCAAAAGGTGAAATTGGTTTTCTGAAATTAGATTTTTTTAAAAGGTAAAACGCTTAGCAACTCAAAAACTTGAGAGAGTAATATTCTGAAATATTTAAAGAAGTTGTACTCATCAAGTAGCAAGTCCAGAGAGTGAAGGTAATATTCATCACAGTGTTCCCTTTTAAAATGTATTTCATGTATACAAAATCATCTCTCTTCTTCTTATTCTTCTTCGTAGTCTATAATTTCTCTGTCTTCGGACAAAGAGTTGACATTACTGCAGGCGCTGTTCCAAGCCGGGTTCACTGACAGCTTCCGAAAGAGACGGAAGGTATGTGCGGCAGACCAACTGATGCGAACTGATACGCAGGAAATTGAACTGAACTGAACCAAGCGGGACGGATGCAATGTGCTCCCTGCTTAATGGAGCAAAGCAAATCTGTGCTCCACAGGCTGCACTCATCAGTGGCGGGCTACGACGTTCAGTTTAGCTTCTACAGCAAGGCAGCTCCCTGGTTGCATCTATGTAATCACTCATTTTCACAGACACTAACACACAATAGACTTTGTGAATGAAAACCTACAACCTGTTTTCCAGTCAGTGACCGGGTCAGGGATGGAATAAATGAAGCCCCCATCTTGTGGCAAGGATAGGAATTGTGCCAGCCGCTGAAGCCTGTCGCACTCCTCGGGGGCAATGATTAATCACTGAGAGATGAAATAAAATGATAGTGGAGAGTGTTGCTGGAATGAAAGATGACGGAAAACAAGAGTACCCAGAGAAAAACCTGTCCTGCCTCCACTTTGTCCAGCACAAATCTCACATGGAGTGACCAGGATTTGAACCACGGAATCCAGCGGTGAGAGGCCGACGCGCTGCTGCCTGAGCCACGGAGGCTTAGAATTTGATGTAGTGTAAACAAACAATGTGGCTTGAAGTTCCCATGCCAAATCTCCCGTGAAAGGCTAAACAAAGGCCAGTACCCGATCAGGTTGGCAGTTTTATTTTAAGGGCTTTTAATGACCTAACGTAAATGTGCCGACCTGGGAACTTGAATATTTACATTTTTGCCTTGTTTATGGTTAATTACCAGTACACATGCACAATTAAGTAGAAAAAAAGGAGAAAACATCTTTCATTAAAATGGCACGTAACTGGGGGGGTCATCAAATGTAGCGTTAATTATACTATATTATACTACATACTGACAACAGAATAACTTACATTGTCATACACAAGAATGACAGCATTTTAAATAAGTGCAATTTTTCCAGTACTTTCTGACAAGCATTCACCACAACAAGTCATAAACAAACAGTGGCGTCTTCACACCACTTCATTTTATTTCAACAAAGACTATATCAGAACATTTTCAAGCCAACAAGAATCAAATGTCGTCTTAAAAGTGGCACTGCATTTTAATTTGTGTACTTTGTTCATAATGTATCACTTTTCTAAGTGACCAAACAATTTTGATTTTAATCCATTCCCAAAGACAAATCTCTCCATCCAAGCAATGCCGTGTCTTCTTGTACTAAGACGGAGAGATCCGTCCTGGTACCGCGCACGTTTATGAACGCTGTCTTGACTGCTGTCTTTTGTTTATCAACTTCGTATTAGTACGAGAGCTTCTCCATACATGACAGAATATTTAACATATAAGATTTCCTTGGAATATTCGCTGTGAAAATAATGCAAGCGATTTGAATATTTCGTATCTAAGCATCCGTGGCTTTGACGCATGTGTGTCAAGGTGGCAGCTTCAAAGCTAAACAACGAAGAAGAGATACTCAAATTTTTAGAAGAAAGTGACACAGAACTCGACATAAGTGATTAAGATTGGGTTGGAAATGACAGTAATTCGTGTGAGTGATGACTTTGTCAGAGACAATGAACAAAATGCTCTTTTACCGGCAAGACTGCTACTGTATGTCAGGCTTGCCAGCAGTGTATCACCAGCAATATGTGGCAATGGGAGCATGTAAGTAATTCTCCAAAGAATAATATTTGCAGTGTTATTGGCAAAATTAATGCTGTAATTCAGAGACAGTTACGAAAAGCTCCTAGTGAATTAGAAGTAGTGTATGTATTCCTGAATGAACAGTTTTTGGGAACAAGTAACCAGGGAAACTAATGCTTGTGCTAATTTATTTTTGGAATCTGCTGCCAAGGATGCTGGACTGAATAATTCTTATGAAGAAAAGCACTGGTTTCCTGTTACTGCTGATGAAATGAAATGAAGGCACATCTTGTCCTTTGTATTTTGACATCTCAGAATAGGAAGCCTTCATTACAGAATAATTGGTCCAAACGCAGGGTACGAGAGACCCCAATATTTGGGGAAACTATGTCATTCAAGAGATACAAATCCATCAATAAATTCCTCCACTTCTCCACTGATTCTCCTAGTACAGAGAGTGATACACTCAGGAAAATTAGACCTGTAATGGAATTACTTTTAGAGAGGTTTCAGAGAGTGTACATGCTCAGTAAAAAAGTTTGCATGGATGAGAGTTGGATGAAGTTCAAAGGTAGATTATCTTGCATACAATACAATCCATCAAAGAGAGCTAGATCTGGCATAAAAATCTACAAGGTTTGTTCATCAGACAATGGTTACTGCTGGAGATTCAATGTTTATACTGGGAAGGTTAGTGATGTTGATGTGTCTGGAACTAAGTCCCAATAACTTGCAAGTGAGAAAGTAGTAATGAAAATGTGCAGAGAACTTTAAAGTAGTTGGAGAATTCTGTACATGGATAACTGGTATACTTCTCCCAAACTTTTTAGACATCTGCTGGATAACAAGACTTATGCAATACCAAAAATGGCTTTCACGGCCGCAGATCTTATGATCACAGGAACAGAATCAGCTTTTGGGTGGTTAGGCCCTGTGCGTTTGCAGAGTTTCACCCAGACGTGCCATTCGGCCTCATCAGATGGATTGGCACGCCCCTCCAAAACTCTGCTTACAGTGGCAGACCAACTGCGTGGTCCTGCCATGTTAGCAAATAGGGATTGCTAACCTGCTAAAGGAGAAGTGAATTCTCTGTTTTCAAAAATCTGTTCTCCCCATGGAGATACAATACCAAAAATGGCTTTCATGGCCGCAGATCTTACGATCACAGGAACAGAACCAGCAATCGCAAACGCAAACGGCCTAACCGCCCAAAAGCTGGTTCTGAATGCCATACATGCAGGGTGGCCCAACATGTGGAGAACTGTTTTATGGTATTTCATACAGCTAAGGACTTCTCAAAGTAAACCTGAGAATGGGTACCCATTTCCTGTTGTTTTTTGTTGTAAATATATGTTTCAGTTAACTGTATATAGCTGTTGGAATTGCATTTTAAAAATGGTATTCCAGGTCACATATTTATTCCAACAAATGGTACTTGAATGGGTTAATTGAAGATGGCCACAAAAGGGTCGAAACATGTCCTAGATAATCATTAGGATCGAGTATTGAACAGTATGAACTGTTTAATTAATTCTTTTTTAAAGAACCAAGTCTCATCAACATTATACATCAATACAGAACCCAAACTGAACCTTATAAGCTGTAAACATGTTAATGTTGACCTGGAAGCCTTACCATGTCAGAAGAGTACTTAAATGATTAAGTTTTGTCTGTCACTTGTGCTGGAGCTGCAGTGATGTTTTTTGCACGTAATGGTGTTAGAAAATTACTTCAAGACAGATTCCAGAATGTTACTGTGTGGCAATGTGCCAATCATCGTTTGGAAATATCTTTTAATGATGCAAGAAGTAGTATGGCTTCAGTAAATAGATTTAAGAGTTTTTTGCTATTGGCACCGACACAGATAGGTCTTATGGCGACGATGGGATAGTAAAGGCCTAGGAGTTGGAAGGAAGCGGCCTGTGGCCTTAATTAAGGTACAGCCCCAGCATTTGCCTGGTATGAAAATGGAAAACCACAGAAAACCATCTTCAGCGCTGCCTACAGTGGGATTCAAACCCACTATCTCTTGGATGCAAACTCACAGTCGCGCGCCCTAACCGCACGATTTAAGAGTTTTACGGACAAGCTATACAGAGGGGTCTAGATAAATGTAGACACTCTTTGATAGTTAATATCTTTGGAACAAAATGATATATCGTTGCAATTCTTGCACGGTAGCATAGACCACTCTTTTCTTAACAGATGATAAGGCTCATGTGAATGGCGCGACAATCTTAGCACGTTTTCCAGCAGATGACAGTGCAGCAATGAATGAAGTTCGAGCAACGCAAGGCCGTACTGAAGCGGTACTGGAAGTATGAAATATGATGGAAATACAATGGCAATGGCGTAACATATGGAAATCAGGCACCAACACGTACAACAGTTTATCGTATTTGGGATAAATTTGAAGCCGACGGTATTGTTCAGGATGTGCATAAGAAAAGGTCTGACGAGGCACAACTCAAACTGAACGGTACTGTAAACTGCCACAACTGCGTGTACTGGGCTCCTGAAAATCCTCACATTTACATAGACAAATATGTTAATCTACCTGGTGTTCATGTGTGGTGTGGTTCGTCATCGTGTGGTTTAATTGGCCATTCTTCTTTGAAGGTACCGTAACTGGTGAGGTGTATGCTACAAACATCTATTTTACCTGCCATCAGAGAGGTTTTTAGAAATTAAAGATTTTACCCACAACAAGATGGGTTTGGTGATAATAAGTGAACATGGATTCATGGTGAGAAGATCCACAGTAACAAATCTTTGCAACTTTACTGAATATGTATCTGCCAGTTTAGATGAATATGGATTTTCAAAAAGCTTTTGACAAGGTTAATCCTGATTGCATAATAAATAAATTACCTTTCTTTGGATTTTCAACTACATTACAAAACTTATTGGTATCCTATTTAAAGGATAGAACTGAGATTGTAAGTTACAAAGGTCATATATCTTCCAAGTTTGATGTGAATTCTGGATTTCCTCAAGGTTCTAACTTGGGGTCATTGCTATTTCTTATAATATTAAAATATACAAATCTATTAAAACAGTATCTGATTGTCAACAACTTCAAAATGATTTAGATTCTCTTGTAGACTGGAGCAAACAGAATAAGTTAAATTTTAATATAAATAAATGTGTGCATGAAATTTATTTGGACGAAACAGAAGATTAAGTAAAACTATGCAATGGATACTGACATATTAACTTGTGTCAAGACGAAAATGGATTTAGGAATAACATTCAAGGAAGATTTAAGATTTAACGACCATATTTAAAAATTATGAATAATGATCTGAAAATGTTAGGGTTTATTATATGGAATTTATTATTTCGTCCAAAGACACTCTTAATTTTGTTGAACTCATATGTAAGGTCCAGATTTGAGTATGGCTCAACTGTCTGGAACCCAATGACCACATGGTATATCAATCTTTCTGAGAGTGCTCAAAACAAGTTTTCAAAATCTATGATTTATAAAATCACGTGAAATTACCCAACCTTCATAAATTATTCAGATCTACTGAAGGAACAGGGTGTGAATTGCTTGTGCCACATACGAAGTTGCAAAGATTTGAATAATTAATTATATACTTGATGACTCAAATATATTGAAATCAATAACGTTCTATGCACCATATAAATTAAGTCATCCTAGAAACTCCTTTCTAGCAAAGGCTGACGCAAGTGTAACAGACTAATATAATTTTGAAACAATATTCTCTAACCCATGGGTAAATAATGCAAATATCGATTATTATGATTATTTATGACTTATGAGGTGTGGCTATGAAGTTGTTTACATTTATTAGTATTATTATTTATGTAGTTATGCCCAGAATTTATTTGGTATAAATCATGATAATATTGTTGTGAGGTTATGTCATGAAACATCTGCTGTATATATTAATATGAGTTTATTTAATGCAAGAACATGTAATTAATAGTATATAATTTATTATTACCTGTACATATGATGTATAATCCACTGCAATATTGTGCAACAGACTGTAATAAGTCCAGAACAATGCATGGTGCGACTAGAATTGTACAGAAAATTCTTTACGTTGTAAATAGGCTATTGGAGTTTACGAGAAAACATGTTATGTCTTATTCTTCAAGAAGCCTGGCCAGGCAACGTATATAAAGAGGCAGTCTTGAGGATAGAGTTGAGTTGTTTTGATGAGTCTTGTGTGGAAGTCGTGTTGAAGTGTTTGAAGTCAAGTATGTGAATTGGTTTTGTTGGGTTGGTAGTTAACATGCAACCGTTGCAGTCTCTCCTTATTCTTTGTAGTAGTGTTCTGTTTCAAGATGGAAGTTTATTAGTGCGTGTGAATATGTGTAAATAACTTGTAAATAAAACAGTGTACACAAGTGACAGCATTTTGTGTGCGTCTTTGCGAACACATTAAGGCTAAGACTTAAATCCATAAGAACTCCCCAATTAACAGAGCAATGAGACTCTACAATAATATTCATCCCTATATTTTTAGTATGACCGGAGCTACATTCACTTTGTACGTAACACTGTACTTCTGAGTATAATTTAATAGATTATGAAAAAATTTAAAGGAAAACCAGTATAAATGTCATAAATCATATTATTAAATGTATTTGATTCCAAGTAAAAATCCTGTTAAAATAATTGTTTTAAGTATTACTCTAATCTTAATTAGAATTAATTAGTACTGCAATGTAATATTAGTTACATATCGTCGTTAATGATTTTTTTCCTAGTAATGTGATTTGTGTGTGATTGGAATTAATTTTTAAGATTATTCTGGCTATATATTGTCTTCTTTTATTTGTATTTTTAAGGCCTAAGCAACAATTACCCTGAACACTGTAATTGGGACTCATGACCTGTTATGTTCACCATAAATGAAAAGAAAAGAAAGCGATACAATTATATGATCAGTGATCCTTTCTTGGACTGTCTTGTTACAATTTACATAGTTGAAAAAACCCCTGTAAAATTTGAGATTTATTGAAAATAATTGTGTTTATTTATATGTTAATGTAGAAGAACACACCTTTGAAATGATATAAGTTTCAATAAAGTTTGTAGCATAATTACAAGAAAAAATAAATTTAAATATTGCAGAAAAAGCCTGGCTTTCAGGGACATATACATGAATATGGTCTGGTAGTGTGAGTGTTAAGTGAGATTTTTTTCTTTTAGGATTTGGCAAAGTTGTTTGCTTAAATTCTAACTTGGCGCATCTTTGAAATTTACTATTGGTCAAATGGGACAAGAGTGAATGTGTATTTTGGGGAGGGCTCATAGTGTGGGAAGTTTGGGATTTTTTATTTGATTTTTGATTGTAATACTTTCCTTTTCTTGTTTTGTGAGAATAAACTCTGTTTGCTTGATCGCTTGTTTTATTTTGTTTTGAGATTTATTTGTTGGGTTGTGCTGTAATTCTTGAATTCCATTGCTGTTGATGAATTCTATTGTTTTCTCTACGTACTTTTTTTTCTCTTCATCATGACTCTTGTGTTCATTTTATCTGCTTTGGTCACAATTAGGTTTATTCTGTTCTTAACCACATTCAATGTCGAATATTGATCTGCACAATTTGGTTGTTTGGTGGAATCTTCTTGTGCGACTATTTTTAGGGCTTCGTTGATGGCTACGTTTTTTATTACTTCTCTTTGTTTTATGCGTATGTTGTCGTAAACAATCTCTCCGTTCGTGATCAGCTGTTTTATGCTGTTTTCGGTATGACGTTCATGGCAGTTGAACCTGAATGCCTTCTCTAGCAGATTTCTTTTTTTCTTTGGAAAGGTAGTGTTTGGTCGATTAATTAATCTAGGGTGAATATTAGCCAGTTGTTGTCATCATTTTCTGTTTTTTGCTGTTTGTTGATTAGGCTATATTGGTTTTTTTTTTTTTTTTTTTTTTTTTGCTATTGGCTTTACGTCACATAGACACAGATATGTCTTATGGCGACGATGGGACAGGGAAGGGCTAGGGCTGGGAAGGAAGCGGCCGTGGACTTAATTAAGGTACAGCCCCAGCATTTGCCTGGTGTGAGAATGGGAAACCACGGAAAACCATCTTCAGGGCTGCCGATAGTGGGGTTCGAACCCACTATCTTCCAAATACTGGACACTGGCTGCAGTCAAGCGAATGCAGCTATCGAGTTCGGTAGGCTATATACTGTATTTTATTGTCAAAGAAATTTTGTTTCCTGATTGCTCCTTTCTTTAACGATTCGTGTAAAAAAAATAAAAAATTGTTGGCTGTCCCCCAAAGGTGGTGCAAAATGTTGCATAGGTTTATATGGATGTGTAGAATTTGTCACTTTAGCAATCCTTATCACGCATTCCACCTTTACAATACAATTTGCGTCATTAATTAATAGACTACATTAAAATCAATCGATGTTTCATCACTAGCGGGACATCATCAGTCGACACAAGAATAAAAAACCCTTGTAAAGGTCGTCACATGGATATTAGTACATTAGTACATGCACAAGGAAAAACACGTTCACTAATAGATAGATAAAAGTGACGTATGAAGTTTTGTCGTTAAAAATCAGATGTAAGTGACCGTGGTGAAAATCTTGAGGAGTCTGTCTGTAACGCTGAACATAATTGATGTTGATAGACTGAGTAGTTCAGAAATATGGAACATTTGACTAGGACTGCATAGTTGTTGGTGGAGTACTGCACAAGTAACCCACTGGCGTCCTGTCCCGTGTGAGTCAACCTGGCTTCTCCAAGGTTATGGCCATAACAAGAGATGCAATCAGTAGATTTAAGAATCTATCAGGGAGGAGACTTGATGGATTTCTGCTTCAACAAAGTAAGAATAATGGGGAAATGGTCACTGTCATAGAGGTCATCCTATACATCCCACCAAAGCAGGGGAATGAGCACATGGCTGCACAGACTAATGTCAATGCGGGAGAAGGTACCATGCGCTATGCTGAAATGTGCTGGTGCCCCTGTAAACAAAATGCATAAATCTAGTCCTCCTATTAACTGTTCCAATTACCTTCCTTTGAGGTAAGTAATTTAAAAGTCCCATAATGGGTATGAGTGTTCAAATCACCCGATCAGGGGAAAGGAGGTGGGAGTTGATCTATAACAGGGGTTTCCAAATGGCGGCCCGCAAAAGCATTTTTGCAGCCCGCGAGTGCACTGTAAGAAATAATGTAAAGAAAAGTCACAAATATATATATTAAGCTTGTTCAAAAATGTATTAATTTTTATACACAGATCCATAATAGACTATATCTTAACAGACTTCGAATTCAGGGAATCTGTTAGGAATGAACGCGTTTTCCGGGGATTCTTCAATGATACAGACCACTATCTGATCTGTAGTGAACTAGTATCTCTAGGCCTAGGGTAGAGAAAGTGAAATCTGTCTGCAAATGAATAAGGGTAGAAAATCTCCAGGATGAGGAAATTAGACAGAAGTACATGGATATGATTAGTGAGAAATTTCGAACAGTGGACAGTAAGCAGGTTCAGGATATAGAAAGTGAATGGGTGGCATACAGGGATGCTGTAGTAGAAACAGCAAGGGAATGCCTAGGAACAACGGTGTGTAAAGGTGGGAAAAGGCGAACATCTTGGTGGAATGATGAAGTGAGAGCAGCTTGTAAACGTAAAAAGGAGGCTTATCAGAAATGGCTCCAAACAAGGGCCGAGGCAGACAGCGATTTGTACATAGATGAAAGAAACAGAGCGAAATAAATAGTTGTTGAACTCAAAAAGAAGTCGTGGGAAGATTTTGGTAATAACCTGGAAAGTCTAGGTCAAGCAGCAGGGAAACCTATCTGGACAGTAATAAAGAATCTTAGGAAGGGAGGGAAAAATGAAATGAACAGTGTTTTGAGTAATTCAGGTGAACTCATAATAGATCCCAGGGAATCACTGGAGAGGTGGAGGGAATATTTTGAACATCTCCTCAATGTAAAAGGAAATCATCCTGGTGGTATTGCAAACAGCCAAGCTCATGGGAAGGAGGAAAATGATGTTGGTGAAATTACGATTGAGAAAGTGGAAAGGATGGTAAATAAATTCCATTGTCATAAAGCAGCAGGAACAGATGAAATCAGTCCTGAAATGGTGAAGTATAGTGGGAAGGCAGGGATGAAATGGCTTCACAGAGTAGTAAAATTAGCACAGAGTGTTGGTAAGGTACCTTCAGATTGGACAAAAGCAGTAATTGCACCTATTTATAAGCAATGGAACAGGAAGGACTGCAACAACTATCGAGGTAACTCATTGATTAGTTTTTTTTTTTTTTTGCTATTTGTTTTACGTCGCACCGACACAGATAGGTCTTTTGGCGACGATGGGATAGGAAAGGCCTAGGAAGTGGAAGGAAGCGGCCGTGGCCTTAATTAAGGTACAGCCCCGGCATTTGCCTGGTGTGAAAATGGGAAACCACGGAAAACCATTTTCAGGGCTGCCGACAGTGGGGCTCGAACCCACTATCTCCCGATTACTGGATACTGGCCGCAATTAAGCGACTGCAGCTATCGAGCTCGGTCATTGATTAGTATACCAGGCAAAGTATTCACTGGCATCTTGGAAGGGAGGGTGCGATCAGTCGTTGAAAGGAAGTTGGATGAAAACCAGTGTGGTTTCAGACCACAGAGGGGCTGTCAGGATCAGATTTTCAGTATGGGCCAGGTAACTGAAAAACACTACGAGAGGAATAGGCAGTTGCGTTTATGTTTCGTAGATCTATAGAAAGCATATGACAGGATACCGAGGGAAAAGATGTTCGCTATATTGGGGGACTATGGAATTAAAGGTAGATTATTAAAATCAATCAAAGGAATTTATGTTGACAATTGGGCTTCAGTGAGAATTGATGGTAGAATGAGTTCTTGGTTCAGGGTGTTTACAGGGGTTAGACAAGGCGGTAATCTTTCACCTTTGCTGTTCGTAGTTTACATGGATCATATGCTGAATTGTATAAAAAGGCAGGGAGGGATTCAGTCAGGTGGAAATGTAGTAAGTAGTCTGGCTTATGGTGACGACTTGGTCTTAATGGCAGATTGTGCCGAAAGCCTGCAGTCTAATATCTTGGAACTTGAAAATAGATGCAAGGAGTATGGTATGAAAATTAGCCTCTCGAAGACTAAATTGATGTCAGTGGATAGGAAATTCAACAGAACTGAACGTCAGATTGGTGATACAATGCTAGAACAGGTCGATAATTTCAAGTATTTAGGTTGTGTTTTCTCCCAGGATGGTAATATAGTAAGTGAGATTGAATCAAGGTGTCGTAACGCTAATGCTGTGAGCTCGCAGTTGCGATCAACAGTATTCTGTAAGAAGGAAGTCAGCTCCCAGACGAAACTATCTTTACATTGGTCTGTTTTCAGACCAACTTTGCTTTACGGGAGCGACAGTTGGGTGGACTCAGGATATCTTATTCGTAAGTTAGAAGTAACAGACATAAAAGTAGCAAGAATGATTGCTGGTGCAAATAGGTGGGAACAATGGGAGGAGGGTGCTCGAAATGAGGAGATAAAGGGTCATTTAGGAATGAACTTGATGGATGAAGCCGCACGCATAAACTGGCTTCGGTGGTGGGGTCATGTGAGGCGAATGAAGGAGGATAGGTTACCTAGGAGAATAATGGACTCTGTTATGGAGGGTAAGAGAAGTAGAGGTAGACCACGACGACGATGGTTAGACTCGGTTTCTAACGATTTAAAGATAAGAGATATAGAGGTAAATGAGGCCACAACACTAGTTGCAAATTGAGGATTGTTGCGACGTTTAGTAAATTCACAGAGGCTTGCAGACTGAACGCTGAAAGGCATAACAGTCTATAATGATTATGTATGTATATATGTATGGACCCAAGTCAGAACTAAGTATTCTTTAATACTAGTTCCTCTTTTCAAGTATTCACTTGTTCTCAACAGATTATATTTGATTTTAAAGCATTTAAAATCCAAATTCCTAAGTAATAATCTTATTATTTTTGCATTCGAATGACAATTTTTTATGCTTTTAGTGACGCAGAGGTGTCGAAATTTTGTCCCATGGGTGTTGTTTTACGTGCCAGTAAATCTACAGACATGAGGCTGACGTATTTGAGCATCTTCAAATACCACCAGACTCAGCCAGAATCGAACCTGCCAAGTTGGGGTCAGAACGCCAGCGCCTCAACCGTCTCAGCCACTCAGCTCGGCTCCAAATTTCACCCTTTTATGCAATTTTAAAATAATGTTTTAAGCAATTAAAATGATCAAACCCTCATTTCAATTGAACTATGCTTATTATTTCATAGTGGTGCTTCTGTACTATTTGCAGAATTTTATGAAAATTTGCCTATTGAAGTGCAGCCCGCGAATATGACTAAGGTTTCCAAAATGGCCCTTGAGCCCATACAAATTGGAAATCCCTGATCTATAAGATCAATTACATCACTGATAATAAGAGGCTGGCCTAGTAGGAAATAAATATTACAAAATGTAGCTATGACAGACAAGAAAAAAAACACGTACCACCACTGCCTCCAGCTGGGTTCTTAGAGGAACCTCTTCACTGTAGGTATCAGAATAGGTAGAAATACTAACTTCCCCGTAAGCTCAGTTAGCATAATACCATTCTGCTGAGTATAGTCTAAACTTCCTCAGGAACATATGCTGACCTGGTCCGAGATTGGTTTCTTGAATATAGACTGTACATGCCGTAAACTGACTGATAAGCTGGTGCAGTTCAGTAAGATGCCTATCATAACAGTTACAATTCCACTGTAACAGTGAGATAGTGTGGGCTTCTTAAAAAGGAATTACGTTTTAAGCGGCGTGATGCTACTTAACCTACATTCACATCACCATCTGAAGATGGAGACAGATGTACGCCTTGAGTTTCTTTGACTTTTCCCGGGGTCAGGGTTTCCTTCTATGAGACGAGCGCGCAGGATTTCCAGCAGGTGTACCTACTGGCGATAACACAGACGCGCCAGAGGGAAGGCATGTTCCCCCCTAGTAAGGGCATCTCTCTTCCCTGCCTGCTTTTCTTGTTTAGACAGGCTGGAAGATGGATTCCCAGCCCCAGTGCACAATGCTGCCTCCACTGGCCTGGGATCAGCCTCTGCCAACCTCTTGGGGGAGGGAGAATTGGCCTTCCCCCTGTTGTGATGGCTTACCCAAGCAGGCACAGACTTGTTTGTGGTCGAAGGTGGGGAAGACCCCACCTTCAAGACTAATTCTTTGCGGCATTGCTCACAGGAGCAACTACTGCCTTGGGTGCAGTGATCTTCTCAGAAAGTGTGGCTAGAAGGGACTAACCTGGTAAGCTCTGAAAGCAGTGATATCTAGTGTGTTTGCAGGTGCATTCATGGAATTAAACTAACGGTGCAATTCCTGATATGAAAGACCATTCAGTGAGTTGATCTCCTGGATATTCTCACTGAGACAGACTGGACAATTTCTATCTCTAGGAGAATGAAGACCAGGGCAGTTAGTGCATTTGTTGGGAGGTATGCACTGTCCTGAGTCATGAACTTCTTTTCCACACGTACCACACAAAGATTGATTCGAACGAGATACCATGTGTCCGAACCTTTGATATTGATAGCACCGCATTGGAGGCATCCGTATGGCATCACAACCCAATGGCAGGCTGTTGCCTTGACTTTCTCTAGTAACACTGACAGCTTGAAGGAGGTGATGAAAACACTGATGCCAACGTCTTCACTGTTGACTTTGTGCGTTATGTGATGGATGTGTGTCCCGCCACGGTTCTTCATGTCTGCCATCAGCTCATCATTAATGTTCAGGACCATGTCACGGTGGAAGATACCATGTGTCCAAAACTTTGATATTGACAGCACCGCATTGGAGGCGGGCTGTACGATCTCACATCACAACGGCAGGCTGTTACCAAGATTTTTTCTGGTAACACTAGCTTGAAGGAACCAGACTGAAAGTTTTTTGGTCTTCCACTTCGATGGGAATTCTGCCGAACTGGTCGCACTTGAGCAACTGATATGCTTGGAGAGCAGTGCTCATTTTGAGGAGCAAACGACCATTGCACATTCTCTTCATATTCTCAAGTTCAATGTATACACCTTTGATATGTCGACTGATAAGAATAAATTTAACCAGCTTGAAGTCTTACCCAACAGTTCCAGTAGCGACCAGGAACCTAGGCAAGCTGGGTCTCAAACTTTCACACTGTATTTGTTCCCTCGCCATAAGACCTATCTGTGTCAGTGCGACATTAAAAAAAAAAAAACCAACAACACAACCAAGACAACGGCATTCTGCCTCATGCTTTAGAGCAAAAAGTTCAGGATGGTGATTCCTGCAACCAGACGCACCCGCAAAATAACTAGCTAGATAATTAGCAATAGAACTTCCTGGTACAATAGATGATACTCGTAATTCCGAAATGTGGCATAGTTAAGTCCAACACTGACAGCTTGAAGGAACCAGACTGAACGTTTTTTGGTCCTCCACTTCGATGGGAATTCTGCCGAACTGGTCGCACTTGAGCAACTGATATGCTTGGAGAGCAGTGCTCATTTTGAGGAGCAAACGACCATTGCACATTCTCTTCATATTCTGAAGTTCGATGTATACACCTTTGATATGTCGACTGATAAGAATAAATTTAACCAGCTTGAAGTCTTACCCAACAGTTCCGGTAGCGATAATGGATGACACATACCTATACCATGAAACTTTCTTACTCTGTTGAATAAGAACTCACGCCTTGGAGCAGAGTTTCTTAAATGTTACTAAAATGGCCGTACAGCGCTGCCTTTCATAGCATTTATAGGTGTGACGCCTGTCTTTCAGAGCTGCTACAACCTCTTTGCTTCACCAAGGAACAAATTTGTGTTGAGGAATCCCGGAAATAGATGGAATGGATTCCTCAGCAGCAGAATGAATAACACAACCCAGCATGATTTTTGCAGCAGAGCATATGATAAGTGAATTTAACTAAATAAGGTTTCCTGATATCAGAAATGTCATTGCTTCTTTTGTAACACATCTAATTTTTGTGTTAATTGCCATTTACTGTCCAAAAATGCATCATTGCAGCTCAGGGCTGCTTTGAGATAATAGTGAATCGGCTGTTGTTAGTGTGGCCGCAGTTTGCTTTGTTGCCGGGCTGAGTGGCTCAGACGGTTGAGGCGCTGGCCTTCTGACCCCAACTTGGCAGGTTCGATCCTGGCCCAGTCTGGTGGTATTTGAAGGTGTTCAAATACGTCAGCCTCGTATTGGTAGATTTACTGGCACGTAAAAGGACTCCTGCGGGACTAAATTCCAGCACCTTGGTGTCTCCGAAAACCGTACAAGTAGTTAGTGGGACATAAAGCAAATAAAATTATTACAGTTTGCTTTGTTATTGTTGTGTGTGTTTTTCAATCCAAACCTCCATCTACTTTGCCCCGCCATTGAATTTGTCTGATAACAGAGTCTATTTTTAGCTTGTGTTAGCTGCAATGCGATGAAATCCTGTGATAGTCAGTTGTGTTGCGAGTGTGGCAGAAGTCTGACCTTTTTTTAAATACTGGGTTGTGTTGTGAAAATGACAAGTGTGTCAGGAATTAGAAGATGTGTGAATAAGCCAGACTCATTCTGTTATGTGTGTGGATATAATATTATGAAGGGACAGAGCAGGTGAATAACTGCATCAGTGAAACGTTTATATTATGCATATTTTAAGGTAAAATTAGGAGAACTGCAAAGTCATGGGCTCCCCACGTAATTTGTAAGAGGTGCCTTGAAAACCTATGACAGTGGAATATTGGGAAACGTAAGGTCCTTTTATTTGGGATAGGGATGATTTGGCACGAAGCCCAGGACTGTAGCAGCGACTATTACCTTTGCCTGTGTAAAGTAGCAGGATTCAATAAGAGAAACAAGGACAGTATTGTGTAAGAAAAACCAAGACACAATGTTAGGTTTTGGTCCACCCAATCAATACACCTCACTTTACAAGTGAAAACTTTTTTTTTTTTTTTTTTTGCAAGTTGCTTTACGTCGCACTGACATAGATAGGTCTTATTGCGACGATGGGACAGGAAAGGGCTAGGATTGAGAAGGAAGCAGCCGTGGCATTAATTAAGGTGTGAAAATGGGAAACCACGGAAAACCATCTTCAGGGCTGCCTACAGTGGGGTTCGAACCCACTATCTCCCGAATAAACTATTTAATTAAAAACCATATTAAATATATTTAGGGACATGTTTCGTCTTTATTTGAGACTTCATCAGCCATAAAATCACGTGGTAGATTACAAAACTCATAATTCAGAAACTGAAAAGAATGGATGAACCCAATGCCTTTTTAAGGACTATTTGAGAAATGTAAAAGATATAAATATATATACATTATTATTATTACAAACTGACCTCACTTCCTGAAAAACTTTGTTGTCTTCAATGTTAGAAATGAAATATAACTAACTTGAAATATGACAAGGCTGCCATAATGTCTCGTACGGAATACAATGTTCATTGTTGCTGTCCTGTCCGTATTTAAAACGGAAGTTCCTTCATGAAGTGTTGAGAAAACATTGGAGAACAAATATACACATACTCAATGAGGTAGTTTTAACACTTCTTGCAAACGATCAAAATTGGGTTCTTCCATTTTTTTTCAATTTATGAATTATGAGTTTTGTAATCTACCACATGATTTCGTGGCCAATGAAGTCTCAAATAGAGACGAAACATGCCCCTAAATATACTTAATATGTTTTTTAATTAAATAGTTTTCACTTGTAAAATGAGGTGTATTGATTGGGTGGACCAAAACCTAACACTGTTTCTTAGTTTTAAATGTATCAAAACGGATCTACACGATGAAGATCAGAAAGACTTCACCAGCTTGAAGTCATTCTCATAATTCCTGATAGCAACCACAAACGTATGGAAGTTGGATCGCAAAGTTTCCGGCTGTGCTTGTTACCTGGGAGGTTGCTCCATGAAGGAATGGAATGTTAAAGACTTGGGTGTTAGGCTATCTCCATACCTGCCATACCTGGCTTGGAATGTATTGCATGGGGTCCAATGTCAAATGATGTCGAACGATGCCATACACCAGGGCGCACTATATTAGAGGCAGGAATGTTGGTGGAGGGGGTTATGACATCATTAGGCCTAGCCACTTTCTACTTACGCACTGAAAGCTGCTTGTCAGAATGAGTTTTGGCAATGTGCCGTGGCTTTAGCATATGCATTTTTTTGGGAACTAAAATGCCGGTAAAATGTTGTGTACAAGGCTGCAGAAGTAATTATGCCGTAAAAGGTGTTGTAAATGAGTATATATTGATTTTCAGTTTCCCTTAAGAACAAGTGTTACATTAACAGTGGGTGCAGAATATTCATTCCAAGAAAAGACTGGGTGCCTTCGTACTCCAGTGTCATGTACTAAGCATTTTGTGTCGGAATGTTTACAGCGTGAAGTTTAGTATAAGGATGCCAAAGGTGAGGAAAGGGTGTTTGTGTATGGCAGTCCAAAATTGAAAGCTGCTTCTTTACCAACTATTTTCGATGGATTGCCTGCGTATTTGAACCCCCCCAAAAAAGTTAGTTAAAAGAAAGCATCCAGATGATAGGGCCTTGAAGATTGAACAAAGAAGAAAAGATGTTGAGGAAGAGACATTAAGAAAAGGCAGCTGCAAATGACAAAATCAGTGACTTTCAACAATGTGTGCTGGAAATTCTGGTAAGCTAACAGATATTCAAATTGAAAACAAGGGGCTTAGTTTTAAACTGTTTAATGATAAACCAGTTGTCTAAGCAATAAAATTTTATTCCACGAATATTGAATTTTATATAAATATGGACAGGAACTTGAAAATTTCTGCATATTTCAATGACAATCAAGTGAGTTATCAAGTGCTAAGTAAAATTCTTGGGCCATAGCTATTGTTACATAAGTGGAGCTGGCTGTAACAATTAATTAATCAATTTAGTAATCTAAGCCACAGACTTCCATCTGTTAATCTATTAGTTGAGAGTGTGAAATCTAAGATTCAGGACTTAAATGATGCATTATTAAAAATGATGAAATGATTGCTGACCAGGTTAACTTTTTCTTCGAACAAATTTCCTTAATTTTCACTTCGAAAGAAAGTTACTCGCTGAGGATGATTCTGACAGCATTCCTTGTTTACATACAATCAAAAAAGTGTTATGAGTCAATTAGTGCCAACAAAATCCTTACTCTGCCACATCCCAAGTATCTGCAGCAACTGACTGCTTCTTTACATATTTCACAAAATCAGGTGAATGAAAACGACCATTTTATGAAAGTGGTCAGGGTAAAGTGAGTGGAATAGAAAAGTGGGTTATTTTGCAATTGGATGAAGAATATGTCAAAGAGGGAATATACTACAGGTCAGGAAAGACTGTAGGTTTTGCAGAAAACCACAATCATCCTACCAAAGCAGAAACTGTTCTTGCTTATCTGGTATTATCAGTATTTTATTCTTTCAAACACGTCGTTACCTTACATCCAGTGAGGACAATCTCGGCAGATGTAACCAAGAAAGTTATGCATCTTTTAGAGGATTGTAACTTCAAGGTTCTATGCATCAATGATAATAATAATAAGGTCAATAAGAATATGCTTCATTTGTTGAATGAAGGCCCCGATAGCGAATGTGCATTTTGCATCCCCAAAATAGACCATCCAGTATACTATATGTATGACACTGTTCATGTTCTGAAGAACATTAGAGACAATTGGATAATCAAAAAGGATCTTCCGAAACTTTCATGCTCCCTGCCTTTGAATTTGAAACAGGAGACAACAGTGGAGATAAGAACCAAATTTAGTAGCCTGAGAAATGTGTATGAGAATGAAAGAAAGAATATTTTGAAGAAAGGATACAAGCTGAAATTTAAAACTTTGTATCCTAGCAATCTAGAGAGGCAACAAGTGTAACTTGCCTTAAATGTTTTCAACGAGAGCACCAAAGCCTTTTTGATTGCACATGGCTAGGAAGACATGGCAGAATACATTGCTATAATATGGAAACGGTTGTCCATTGTAAATTGAAAGAGTAGTAAAAATGGTGTTCATAGAATGAATAAAAATGGTCAACCATTTTCTGCTCTTTCAGATTTTAGGTTTCACTTCCTCGAAATGATCGTTATTAGGGTTCAGAATTGGACTTAGATAGGGACAAGTTTGGAAGGCGGTTCTTCAACCTCTGACATGGGAAAAGCCCTCATCAGAAGTACAATAACGCTTATGAGGGTTATACAGCTTTGTATGACAATTGAGAATGTAAAATTAGTGTCACTCAGATAATGAATGCACAAAGAAAAATTAGAACGAAAAATGTACTTGAGATGAATTTTCAATCTCTGAATTTGATAGCTGAAGGCTCAAGTGAAGAAAGTCTTCATTGCCCAGCCAGAGAATAGGAAGAACAATGTCAAGACATTCCTTGCAGCATGGGGAATGAAGAAAGAATTCATAGTTCGGCATATCTTTACGTTTGTGGCTTTGCTGCTTTCAGAGTATCTGCAAGGGTGGCATATAAATACAGTGTTCAGTTGGTGGCTGGAAAATGTATGAGTGATGGGTATTTAAAGGATATTAACAGAGGGGAGTTAACAGTTCCAACTGATGAAGTAATGAATGTATATAAGATCAGATTCCAGACTATGAACACGCTCATTTCCAGCAAGTACGAGACATTATTTCTTCGAGACTGTGACACAAACAGTAAAAAGTGTTGTGTAGATTAATAGTTTAAAAATTCAGACATAGAACTGAGTGAAACTTTACAGAAAACCTATATTGGGGAATTCCTATCTTGGAAATTACAAACAGAATTGTTAGTATTATATGCAACATTTTGCTTTCAAACCACAAGGAAAGGCCCAACGATTTCCTATCACATATTAAAGGACAAACTTCTATAATAAACCCTATTAAAGGACAAACTTCTATAATAAACCCTGAAATAATAGCATTTGTGTATATTACTGAATATACATGTATGTCTTTTTATGGTATGTACCTCTTTAATAGCTGTCCATTTCAGTGTTACTGATTTTTTACATTGTTATGAGCTTTTATGACAAGTTAAATCATGATGCCAGGGTTTAATCACATTTAACTGACAAAAATGTACAAACGTGTAATTGAAGCTGTTAATAAGGGATTATTTTTTACCAGAAATAGTCAATTATCTTTAGAAACAATGAACAAAACTCTCCCTAATAAATTTTGGAAGTGCTGAAGTGCATCACAGCTCCATTTATTGCAAAATAAACTTGTGTAGTCAACGAAATGCAATGCCTCATCTTGCCACAGCCGGCCAACTGACGTCAGTGAGAGTAGTGTGGAGTGGGGGAAACACTCCCACCTCTAACAGAGTACGCCATGCATATACACATATTTTTTTTTAATAGTTGATTTATGCCACACCGACGCAGATAGATCTTTTGGCGACATGGGATAGGAAAGGGCTAGGATTGGGAAGGAAGCAGCCGTGGCTTTCATTAAGGTACAACCCCAGCATTTGCTTTGTGTGAAAATGGGAAACCACGGAAAACCATCTTCAGGACTGCTGACAGTGGGGTTCAAACCCACCATCTCCCGGATGCAAACTCACAGCTGTGCACCCCTAACCGCACGGCCAACTCGCCCGATATATACACAAGTACTCCACAGGTTACATAGAGGGGGTTCTAGCTCAGGCATTCTGCTGTACACACACTTGTTTTTCAAGGTCGATACCACTGCCAAGGTTCATGGTGCTCCAGTCCACAGAGGATTCAAATCACAAACCAGTATCTTGCCATGGTCATCCCTTTAAGTCACCTCTTATAACAGGCAGGGGGCACCATTGTCTAATTCCATGCCCCCACCAATAGAGGGGAGAACTACTTTTAACTTCAACTGAGCTATATATAGATCACTGCACTGTGTCACCACTATCAGGATTGGAGGGTATGCCCAGAAAACAAATCTTACAGTATGTCAAACATACAACAATCAAAAGACGAGCACATTGTACGTTGGTGCAGTAATCATTCCCCCATACCCTCAGGGGAAAAAGTTGGGAAGGTTTCATTCAAAAATCTATAGTTAATGATCCTAAGACCACTCTGTAAATTAGCTAACATTTACAGTTGGTTTAGGACCTTGAATATCCAACTGACAATTCCCACTGCACAGTTCAGTCACTGAATAACAATATCATAAAATAGTAAGAGTCCGTGGCCTCTGCAAAAGTCCCATAACAATTTACTTTGAATTAAGGTTTGATTTTTCAGTAACACAGTCTCCAAACAAGGGTGACATTCTTTGGTCCCCTACATAACAAAGTCTTGATAAAAAGTATCATTAAATCATTACTTCTGTTATGGAAACAATCATAATACTATATTTAATCAATTTGAAGTATCCTAATGAGTTGAAACTTGACGTTAGGCACTAAAACATAGCAAAATAAACAAGCAAAAAGGCACCAAACTCTTGAAAATATGCACTATCATAGGCATTCAAAGTATTTTAAATAGTCATTTAAAGTAAGTACTATAATTAAATGTAAATTTTAATTTAAACCCTTAAAAATTAGTACAGTACTATTCAATTATAAGTCTATCACGTTTGGATACTGTGAACAGAGAGATGAGAGTTGCTCTTTTATGAAGCATGATGGAGTAGCTATCCTGTAAATATTAAGGTAAAACTACTGAACATTGCTGAACCACTAGCAAAAATACCAGCTTTCATGGATGTTGAAGGCAAACTGAAAGTGCATTTTTGTAGGAATTTTACCGCTGTCCTTCATTACAGAGCACAAGAAAAAAAAAACCATTCAGGCCAGTATTTGTGAAAATTCTTAGGATTACAAGATATTTAAAAACCCCTACCATTCTTTCTAACAACAAACAGGGAAAGATGCAGATGATGAATGCCTCTTTTCTAAGGGAGATCAAAGGATGACAACACTAAACTGTCCCTTCGAATAGTAACGGTGCAACAGGGCAGTACGATTTTTGCAATGAGCCTGTGCCGCATAATTTTGAAAAATGACAAGCGTGCTACATTGTAATAGTATTAAAAAGCTATTAAATCTGTCTTCAATACAAAAGTTTGCAACATTTAAAGTGAAATGTAATTATGGTCTTAAATAAAAACAAGAAAATCTAGGCCGTGCCGAGTAGCTCAGACGGTAGAGCGCTGGCCTTCTGACTCCAAGTTGCCAGGTTTGAACCTGGCTTAGTCCGGTGGTATTTGAAGGTGCTCAAATATGACAGCCTGAAGTCAGTAGATTTACGGGCACGTAAAAGAACTCTTGCGTGACAAAATTCTGGCACCTCTGTCTCTGAAAATGTAAAAGTAGTTAGTGGGACATAAATCCAATAATATTAATTATTAACAAAATCTGTATCAATTAACGGGAAAGAGTTGGGAATATAGAAAGGATCTGGTCATGACATCCATAGATCCAACAAAGGCATACGAGTGTTCCCAAGGAGAAGGTATGGGAAATCATGGTCGAAAAGAGACTGGGTAAACAAACTGTAGAAATGATGCAAGCAATGTACAAAAACTGTGTTAGCAGTGTTCAGACTCCGTTTCGAAAGAGAGAATGGTTTAGAAATGAAACTGGACTACGACAGGGGAATGTGCTGTCGCCTTTTTTTGTATCTAATGGTTATGACGAAACTGTAAAGGAGAAAAAGGAAGCATATGGGAATTGAGAGATGAAGTTATTACCACTTGCAAACAATATTGTCCAGGAAACAAACAGCAAAGAGGTACAAGAACAACTTGATGCACCGAACAAGGAAATTGATAAGTATGGTATGAAAATCAGCGCAGAGATAAGCAAGACCATGGTGATATCAAGAGGAAAAAGACCAGGAAAAGGCATTGTGAAAATTGGTGATCAAAGCCTTGAAATTGTAGACAGTTTGGAATACCTAGGGAACGAATTAATGCAGAATACAAGGCTGGATAATGGAGACTAGCAAGAGGGTACAACAGGGCAGAGTATAAAAAAACCTTGTCAGGAATAAGGAAGTACCAAGGAAGTGTAAAGAGATAATGTACATAATGTATTATGTACCCATATTGACGTATGCAGCTGAGACCTGGACAACGAGAAGTAGGGAGGAGAGTAGAATTCAAGCCAATGAAATGAAACACGTAAGAAGTATGACAAGAAAGACAAGGAATGACAAATTGAGAAACGAAGATGTGAAAAAGGAGGTCAGAATGGAAAACCTAAATGAGAGAATTGATAAGAGTAAACTAAAATGGTTTGGGCATGTAAAGATGGAGGAGGGAAGAACACCAAAACAGATGGAGATGAAGTTTGAGAGAAAGAGAGCATGAGGGAGACCTAGAACAAGGAGGATAGATTCAATAAAGAGGAGTACAAGAAGGAGAAACCTGGACTGGGGCAAAATGATGGAAGAGGAATGGTGGAAGGAGAGAAGAGAGTGGGGAGGTGCCATAAATGCCCCGATCAGGCAGGAGTTGGATAAGGGGAAAGGAGGAGGAGGAGGATGATTAAGAAAATCTAGATGAAAATGTGAAGGTGGAGGTCAAGTGAACTTCTGTGCCTCCTTACAAGCTGCAAGATATTACACTGATACATATCTGCCATTAACCAAGTTGTTGGAATAGGCCAAACTGACTACTACATTCCAGTCAAACTGCACCCTTTTCTGCCATTTTATACCACTCAGTAAATGAACCATTTGTACACTCCTTGGCTGAATGGTCAGCGTAACGGAGTTTGGTTCAAAGGGCCTTGGGTTCAGTTTCCGGCTGCCTAGAGATTTTAACTGCATCTGGTCAATTTCTTTAGGTCAGGGGCTGGTGGGTTGTGATATTCTTAACACATTCATTCATTCATTCATAAATAAATTTAGGGCTATTGCAAGGTTGGCCCAATCAATTGTTTACCTAATCTTTTTGTAAGTGACTTCACAAAAGCTGCAAATCTATTGAATATCTCCTTCAGTAAATTACTTCAATCCCTAATTCCTTTTCCTATAAATGAGTATTTGCCTCAATTTATTTTCTTGAATTCCAAATTCATCTTCGTATTTTGATTTTTGCTACTTTCAAAAACTCCATTCAAGCTTATTCATCTACTAATGTCATTCCACGTCACCTCTCCACTGAGAGCTCAAAACATACCTCTTAGGGCCGGTTCTACCACCTACTGGTAAAGTAGCGCGTAATTTGCCCTCCGCGTAAAAGGCTGTTTCCGTTCGACCACTCCCAGGTAGCGATATCGGCAGCATAAATCGTCGTTACCCGGCGCGTAATTTATTGGCCACTTCGAGGACCCGATAAGACTTTACCTGCCGGGCAAGTTTTGAGAGCTGAACATTATTAGCTGTATTTCTGGTGACATACAACTGAAATTAGCTTAGTATACTGAAAAAAAGCATTATACTGTAACAGTGATCGATATTGTATTGCAGGATTTTGAACATTAATGCTTCCTTAGAGTTGCAACGGTCACACCAGCCTCTCGCATTGATAGCGTAGGGAACACATTTTACACGTCAAGCTTTCAAAAATAAACTCTAAAAGGATATAAAAAAGAAACCTATTTGGAAATAATTTCAAATGAGATTTAACGTTATACTTTTTCAGTTTTCAAACTCCAAGCATAAGTTCTTGCTATGTAGTCATATTACCTCAAGCTACCTCGTAGCGTAGTGGCTAACGCGCTCAGTTCATAATACGAGGTTTTCAGGTTCGAGTCTTCATTATGACGAATCCTTTTTTTCCTCATTATTAGCGTTGTATTAATCTGTATGCCTCTTTTCATACGTTCTTTTGTTAATAACATATTTCATTGAAATGTTTAATCACAATATTATGTCTACTAGGAAAATGCTTTATATGCGTGCTACTTATAGATAGTGATGATACGATTAATATAGCATACCGTATAGGACTGTCGCCCAGGTAGCAGGTTCCCTATCCGATATTTACATAGTCTTCTTGTAAATTATTTCGAAGAAATTGGAAACTATTCCATTCCCTAATTCCACTTCCTATGATGGATATTTACCCCGCTTAGTTCTTTAACAGTACGGTACCTTCCAACTTTATCTTCATAAACATTAGAATGAAATGCATTATAAATAAATGGAAGCATGTGGAACTAAACGAGGTCACAGAGCTAGTTGCAAATAGAGCATCGTGGAGATACTTAATCAATTCACAGAAGCCTGCAGATAGGATGCTCAAAGGTAAGGAAGATGTTAGGTGTATATACGTATATGGAAGCACGTGAAAGAGTTACGAACAACGGCAGGGAACGAAAATATTTGTTAATGTAAATTAGAAATACGATGAAAACCTGCGTACCTTCTATTACGCAGCGAGCGATTTGACCAATCTACTACGGGAATACTTTCCAAAAACGCTGCCTGACATGACAGCCTGGCATAAGAAAATGTAATCTCGAGATTTTAATCCCAATTAGGTATTGATTTTGAAGCTCATAGATTAAAATCACGAAAGCTTGACATAAATAGTTGTCCATAACTCTTAAGACTCCCCTTATTAGGCTTTTTGAAGATAATCAACAGATGCAAGCACAGGGAAATAAGACCATCGAAATGAGCTTCATACATCTGACGATAGATAGCAGCACCCTCGAAAGCGAGAAGTCGCTGAAAATCAGTCTAGCCAACTCCGTATATCGGTGTCTAGCTCCTGGTAGCTACCCAGCGCTTACGTGGAGGTGGTTGCACGCAACACAAAGTACCAGCTGCTTTACACCCCCAGGTAGTTTACCTCCCGGGCAGCTGCCAGCCACTTTACCAGCAGATGGTAGAACCGGCCCTTAGTGGAGCAGTTTATCTCATTACTCTCAAGTCTTCCCAGTTCGATGTTTGCAATATTTTGGTAATAATACTCTTTTGTCAGAAATCACCCAGAACACATCATATTGCTTTCCTTTAGATATTTTCCAGTTCTTGAATCAAGCAATCCTGGCAAGGGGATTGGCGAAGATTTTGGTCCCACGTTTTTTGTGAAAAGATACGTAGGTCACAGACATACTGGACACTTGGGTCACACTTCTTCGGCCTCTGATATCTTGGGTTACTACATATTGGTAACGACTTTATGGAGAATTCTATGCCAACGTTGGGTATTATAGTCTAAAAATAAAATGAAAGGGAAGGAACAATTATTTTTATTGTGACATAACTACACACAAATTTATAGTATCAGCTACTGTTTCATTTCTTTTCTTCTTCACTACCACACTCAGCCACACGCTCATGGTAATGATCTTCAGTTTGTAGGCCACTGCCCTTAAATAAACATCCAACTGTCCTCTGGTCTTGTAGTCCTGTAACAGAAAATTGTATGTGTAAGCGCATAACTTACTGTCCATTTACTGCTACATCTGCAAGCTGTCGAGGATTCAGTGGTCTGTCTTGGTTCTGAATTGTATTGACCTGCTGTTCTAAGGTATTTTCTCTGGCAATATGACAATTTCCTCCTCCATGACATGTGATACGGTATGAAGAACAGTTTCGTTTGGAGATTCATTTACTTGGTCTGCAGCATGTTGTTTTAGAGCACTGTGTATTCTAAACAAACTGGCATTCATACCAGCAAAATGGCTGTGTTGGTCGGTACCATCTCTAAGTCGACAAGATCACCTCCACTTGTGCATCTCACTGTGCATGATTCTCTGCTCTCACACCTCCAACGATGACATGCTCTCTCCTTGTTAAATTTTAAAAAATGATAGAAAAATACATTCAAAACCAGCATAGCCTCAATTTTAATGGAGTAAATCATTTTAGCCATGTTATATTACCGGTAGCCGGCCCCGTGGTGTAGGGGTAGCGTGCCTGCCTCTTACCCGGAGGCCCCGGGTTCGATTCCCGGCCAGGTCAGGGATTTTTACCTGGACCTGAGGGCTGGTTCGAGGTCCACTCAGCCTACTTGATTACAATTGAGGAGCTATCTGACGGTCTAGAATGCCAAGAATAACGGCCGAGAGGATTCGTCGTGCTGACCACACGACACCTCGCAATCTGCAGGCCTTCGGGCTAAGCAGCGGTCGCTTGGTAGGCCAAGGCCCTTCAAGGGCTGTAGTGCCATGGGGTTTGGTTTTTTGGTTTGGTATATTACTGGTGCTTTTACTTTCACTCATAAATGTTGTTATAATTTCCAAAATGATTTTTGTAGTTGCTAGGACATGTTATATGCAATTGAAACCATACGACCCAAATTAACAATGACCACAAACATAAAGGGACCAAAAAATCCAAACAAAAGAGGTCACAGGAACAAAATATCTCATTGATCTAAACGTCCTAATAACAAAAATGAAAAGTGACATAAAATGGGGGACCGAAACAGGTGAGGGTCCCATACACTGGAATCATACTATAATGGGTCTTACCAGTGACTTATTCACCCTCTCCTCTAGTCCTTAAAACAACCCCCAATTCCCTTATACCCATATAGATATTTATATATATTATTTACAATCTTGTTAATATGATTATACAAATGAAGATCTTTCCTTTTGTTAAGACCTGCTGTCGATCAAAATATTAGGTGTACTCGAGGTAGTTTATGGAATAACCAATAGGAATACAGAAAATCCAAAATTTTAACACAATACACGTTGGTATATTTTGTTTATAAATTTCAGAATTTAATGTTTTCAAAGAAAAAAGTTATTATTTTGTAAGATGACGTTTTCCTGGCTGGAGATGGTTGGAAAACTGCATTCTTGGTCACCCCCCACCCCCCCGTGTCCAACTACATTTTAGCCTTGAACTGGTGTCTACAGAGACAATCTTTAGTCTGTTGGAGAGGGAGGACTTCTGTGGCATTTTGTCTCAGTTTTATTATGTTTGAGTGCCAGGATTATTGTTGTAAGAAAGAGGCCATGAGTTATGACATTTTTTTTAATTTAAAAAACAATTTTTTTTTTTACAAATTGCTTTACGTCGCACTGACACAAATAGGTCTTATGGTGATGATGAAACAGGAAAGGGGTATGAGTGGGATGAAAACGACCATGACCTTAATTAAGGTACAGCCCCAGCATTTGCCTGGTGTGAAAACGGGAAACCACAGAAAACCATCTTCAGGGCTGCTGACAGTGGGATTCGAACCCACTATCTCCTGAATACTGAATACTGGCCACACTTAAGCGACTGCAGCTATCGAGCTATGTATGACTTTTTAATGAACTATATCATATCATTCCTATGGGATTCTATCTTTACTCGTTCTGGAAACAAAGTTTTTAAAATCACATATCATTCCTCATCAAAGCCTTATCGCTATGGTGACTAAGTCTGGACTAATAATTCAGGCTACCACATTTACTCACATAATTTTCCCTCCCTGATTTTTAGAACGAAAATTTGGAAAGAAAAAAATAAATCGCATTCCCCCCCGTTTTATCTACGGTTTCCAATAGTTGTGAACCATGGACTTATCTCGTCTTTGTGATTCATGCTGATGTACGGAAATCGGGAACTAGTTCGGAAATTCCAGTTCATGTTTCCCATGCTAGGAGAGGAGTAAGTGTCTAATTACTCAACATTCCAGCGCCTGGGGCCAGAATGCACCTGTGACTGCTAGCCATAACTTGCCCTTGTTATCAGCTGTGACTTGCATGCGTACAGTAATCGCTTTCAACAGTGTTCTTACATGTGAACTGTTGTGCGAAGTGTTTGTTAGTGACATGATGGAAAAGAAAAGCAGTAGTTACAATGTACAATTGAAATTGTCTGTAATAGAATTTGTCGAAAATAAAGGCAATCGTGCTGCATCTTGTGAATTTTCTGTAGAACTACATACGTGTTACTGGCAGAAGCAGAAAGAAGAATTACAGCGTACCAAGAAAACAACTTTATCATTTCAGGAACCAAAAGCCCGGGAAGCATCCAGAAATTCACAAAGAAGTTGTTTCTTATGTAAATCAATTGAGAAATAGCTTTTCAGTTTCCCACGAGATGCTCGAGTTAAAGGCTGTAGAAGTAGCCAAAACCTTGAAAATTTCTGATTTTAAAGCAAGCAGAAGATGGCTTAGTCGGTTCATGAAAAGGATCAATCTTTCTCTTCGAAGCAGGACATATCTATGCCAGTGACTTCCGAAGAACTACAGTAAGAAGGTCATGAAGTTCCATAGATAAGAAAAGTATAATATCGTACCTAAAGGAGAATGGCGTAGTTGAAGGAAAGATTGAGTGCGACACAGGGCAACAACAAGGCATTTAAAGTAGGAATCCCATTAGAGATATTGGATGTAGTCAGCCAACCACAGTACTGGCCAAAAGGAGTGACAGTGAGACTGTTCATTCGTCCCTTTCGAAGGAACACATAAGACGGTGCACGATTCCACCAATAATGACTGTAATGGACTAAGAGAGAAGAGTGATAGGAATTTTACACCATACAAGACGCTCCGATGCATAACTTCGAATATAGAAGGACTAAAGAACGCTTATAGCTCATTAAGTCGAGATATATCAGAAAGCTATGATATCGTGATCTTATTAGAAAACTTTTTAACAGAGGAATGGACTCCACCAAATCAGTACGCGGTCCATGTACTAGCAACGCAGGGGCCGAAAGGGCACCTTAAAGGGAGTATTTCATGCTTAAGTCCAAGTCTATCACCTTTTGAACTGATTCTTAAAAAGGAGAACGTCTTAGTTGTAAAAACTACAATGTGCACCATAATGGATGTATACTTCTCACCATACACCCATGAAAGTATCATAATAGAGGAATGTAGCACAGCCTTCAGTAACATAAACAAGAATGAGCCCCGCATGATGACTAGTGATTTGAACTGTAGAATAGATTATCAGACTACTAAGAAAAAACTCGTTCTAGATTTCCTAGAAATAGAGGGTTTGAACTTTCTTAACCCATTCCAGTCTGGGCCTTAATATCCCTAACAAACGTTCTGGACTGGGCATTTTTAAGGATCTTTAAAATACACTGACTGACAGAGCAAATGCAACACCAAGAAGGAGTGGTCAGAACTTTATGCCAATTGCAGGGTAGACTGACGTCACTGAGGTATGGTCATGATGTGAAATGCGCCGCTGTGCTGCGCACGTAGCAAACGATAAATGGGACACGGCGTTGGCGAATGGCCCACTTCGTACCGTGATTTCTCAGCCGACAGTCATTGTAGAACGTGTTGTCGTGTGCCACAGGACACGTGTATAGCTAAGAATGCCAGGCCGCCGTCAACGGAGGCATTTCCAGCAGACAGACGACTTTACGAGGGGTATGGTGATCGGGCTGAGAAGGGCAGGTTGGTCGCTTCGTCAAATCGCAGCCGATACCCATAGGGATGTGTCCACGGTGCAGCGGCTGTGGCGAAGATGGTTGGCGCAGGGACATGTGGCACGTGCGAGGGGTCCAGGCGCAGCCCGAGTGACGTCAGCACGCGAGGATCGGCGCATCTGCCGCCAAGCAGTGGCAGCCCCGCACGCCACGTCAACCGCCATTCTTCAGCATGTGCAAGAAACCCTGGCTGTTCCAATATCGACCAGAACAATTTCCCGTCGATTGGTTGAAGGAGGCCTGCACTCCCGGCGTCCGCTCAGAAGACTACCATTGACTCCACAGCATAGACGTGCACGCCTGGCATGGTGCCGGGCTAGAGCGACTTGGATGAGTGAATGGCGGAACGTCGTGTTCTCCGATGAGTCACGCTTCTGTTCTGTCAGTGATAGTCACCGCAGACGAGTGTGGCGTCGGCGTGGAGAAAGGTCAAATCCGGCAGTAACTGTGGAGCGCCCTACCGCTAGACAACGCGGCATCATGGTTTGGGGCGCTATTGCGTATGATTCCACGTCACCTCTAGTGCGTATTCAAGGCACGTTAAATGCCCACCGCTACGTGCAGCATGTGCTGCGGCCGGTGGCACTCCCGTACCTTCAGGGGCTGCCCAATGCTCTGTTTCAGCAGGATAATGCCCGCCCACACACTGCTCGCATCTCCCAACAGGCTCTACGAGGTGTACAGATGCTTCCGTGGCCAGCGTACTCTCCGGATCTCTCACCAATCGAACACGTGTGGGATCTCATTGGACGCCGTTTGCAAACTCTGCCCCAGCCTCGTACGGACGACCAACTGTGGCAAATGGTTGACAGAGAATGGAGAACCATCCCTCAGGACACCATCCGCACTCTTATTGACTCTGTACCTCGACGTGTTTCTGCGTGCATCGCCGCTCGCGGTGGTCCTACATCCTACTGAGTCGATGCCGTGCGCATTGTGTAACCTGCATATCGGTTTGAAATAAACATCAATTATTCGTCCGTGCCGTCTCTGTTTTTTCCCCAACTTTCATCCCTTTCGAACCACTCCTTCTTGGTGTTGCATTTGCTCTGTCTGTCAGTGTATTATATCTCTGTACCTGTAGGAGATTGTGACACGATTCTTTTTTCTTTGTGCTTGTTTGAGCATCTAATTTTCAAAAGCGCTCTTTGTATCATGTCAACTATCACTTGAGATTTTAAAATTGTTTACATATTATACCATGTTTTACGAATGGAGGAAAGGTCTGACGGATAACGGAGCAAGTACATTTTTCTGAAATACAGTAATATTTAGCCTATTTCGCGAATATAAAATGTGCATTGCAATTACAAAACAATGACGATAATAAGTACGATATAAAAATAATAATTTTTCAATAATAATAATAGTAATCATTACAATAATGGAAATGGGTGCTCTTACGAAATTTTTTTTAAATTGATAAATTTTTTTAAAGTTACTCAAATGTAAAAATATTGTTCCATTTACCACAAAAGACTTCTGAGAAGGAGAAAATACAATCTTCTAAACAGACAACTTTACGAATATGTAGACAATCTTACGTATTCATGCAAATATGAAATACGCGGTAATATGAGCTACGCCGTAAAACGAACTCAATCATAATGAAATGCAAGAAGTTGTTTCGAATTCATATGTCAATAATATGTTCATTTGCGCATAAACTTATAATATATCATAAAATATCGAAAATATCACTTTCGTCAAGCACATGTTTGCCGCGAGAAGCCTTGTCTTACAGCTCACTGAGTGACAACATCTACTGATGCATGTTGTTCAAATATATCGTAAATTCTCTGACTTAGACATATAATACTGCCATCTGCTTAAATACTCTCGTAACTAATACATTAGGAAACACGATGTAACCACCAAAATGCGTGCATAGCTCGTTCTCGATTTTTAGCGAATTGTCAAACCTTACTACGGGCTATGCCCGCAGCGCGTCCTGAACGTAATTTCGGTCGCTGCGAGCTATGCTCGCAGTTAGACCGGAAAGAGTTAATAATCCAGAGAAGAAGACATAATTTTCATATAACAGGAGCAGTACAATCAATTTCATCTTCTCAAACATGAAAGGACTCAATCTCAAGAAACAGATAGTTCTTGAAGACATAATTGTCAGGAAGCAATTACCAGTAGAGACGACCTTCATCATAGACAGAGGATACGACGGGGTCCTACACTCATGACAAGAGATGAATTTGAGGATGACTAATGGCGCCTTCCTAGCTGAGGAATTAGCAAGAACACCGGACCTCTTAGAGATGATACGTTTGGCAAATCTTAATGAAGCAGTACATATCATAGAAAATATGCTGGAAAACTCAAAGGTAACAGAATGATCCAACAAACGTAGAGCTATACCATGGTTCAATGCTGCTTGCTACCAGGCAAGGAAGAATGCATTAGATGCTCTACATAAAGTGACCAGATTTCAAACAGAAAGAAAAATACTCAACACTGAAGAGGCTTTACAACAAAGTGATTAAAGAAGCCAAGGAAGCATCCCAGCATTTAGCTGAAATTAAATTGATAGAAGAAGTGGAACAAAATCCCTACAGGGATCTGCGACCAAAGCATCAAAAATTCGCAGGGCACATGGAAATGGAAATATGGACATCACTTCAGGCCAAGGACACCAGACCATCCAAGAAGAACGACAATAACAACATTACCATTCCTGGGCTGTTCACAGAAGACGAGGTAGAGGAGGCAATCCGGAAAAGCAAAGAACACTTGAAACAGAGCATTACAGAGCTAAACGCAGCCTGGACATCAGTCATGAATCAATGCCTCATAAGAGGATCCACTCCAGACAGATGGAGATATGCCACACCAAAGGTACTATACAAGGCGAAAGGAAATCGTGAGGATCCGCACGTTTACAGGGGTACTGCATTAGAATGCATTCCATTTAAAATACTGACTAAGCTCTTTGAAAAAAGACTAACAGAACTTGTGGACCGTGTGATACCAGAAGAGCAATTTGGGTTACGAAGGGGCAGATCTACTCTACAGACTGTTCAGTGCTTACAAAATGACATACTAGAAACAACAGGGAGACAGAAACAGAAACTACATGTTGCTTTCATCGACTTCTCAAAGGCCTTTGACTTGGTCAACAGAGCATTACTGATAGGAAAACTTGAGCTGCTTATTGGAAGTGATAATGCCCTATTTGTTCTGATATGAAATATACTTGCAGAGAACTACGTACAAATTGATGACAATTTGACAACATCCTTTCCAACAGAACAAACAACAGGACTGCTTCAGAAGGAACCGTTGTGCCCAATCCTCTTCAACATAGCAACCATGGATGCAATCAGGAGAGTAAGTGGGAAGAATGTAAAAATTTATGTCTATGCGGATGATATGGCAATTGTGTTTTCGTCAAGTGAAGATCTACAAGCAGCTTTTGACAGATTAGTGGAATGGGCAGGTAGAAATGATTTACAGCTGAATGCAAGTAAAACAGTAGTTTTGACATTCAGACGAGGAGGGAAAATTGGATTGAAAGACACAATTTATTACAAGAATGAGAGATTATTGATGCCCGCATCCTAAGACAAGGTTGCTGCTGTGGTAATAGCCATGAACGAAATCAAGCATCTGCGAAGTCTCTCAGTGGATACAACGATGAAGCTCACCAATAGTGAGTTACGGGCTACAACTAAGATGGGACCATCTTACCAAGAGTAATTTAAAAGATTTAGAGAAAAAAAAAAAGCTGTTTATCTAAAGAGAGTTCTAAGCCTATCGAAATTTACTCCCTCACGATTGGTATATGAACAAGTAAGAGAAAGGTTCTTCATAGAGGACCTATGAGAGTGGGTGCTACTACATTCTACACCTGCCTACGACAGTGTTCTACAAGAACTTTATTCAAAGAAGAAGGAAATATGGAGCAAGTTTTATAACACGGATGACTCAAGACTGGAAACGTTCAAATTATGAGCTACGACATGTCATGACACGATTTGTGGTACATGGCTTCCATCACAGATTATGTGACAATAGGAAAAATCATGATCCGCAGGAAGATTGTATGTGTCAGCTGTGCAAGAATTGTTGTAATGGGTATCACATACCTGGCAACTTTTAGAAATAAAAAATAGGAAGACTTTTTAATTCTTGGATCTCATCACATATATTGCACCACGGTCTAGGTGAAAAAGGGACATAAGCCTACATATCTACAGTTACAGTGCAAACTGACATTAAATTTCAAATCTTGAACTAAGGAAACATAAAAATAATTACAAGAAGATGTACCTAATCATTCTCATTTATGACACATACATACGAATAATAATATTTATATCACACAGGCACACACAACATAATGCACAATGTCTGTTTGTTAGGTCATCAGCCCAGAGGCTGGTTGGATCCTCAAATAGCACCACCAAAAGTTATGCGGTTATAAGGGAACCGCAAACACCAATGGCAGCACTAAAATGAGGCGTACTAGGCAAGACGAGGAGTGAGGTAGTTTGCCATTGCTTCCTCACTGGGTCAGAAAGTGCTACTGCAGCACGACCGACTCTATGAGCAACACCTTTCATAACACTCAGATGCACTATTCGTGCTCTGAATGTCATTACTCAGCACCACCCATACCCCAGCAGCTTCCATATTGTCACAGCCATGGATGAAACTGGGACTTCTGTGAAAGCTACACTTTACTCTGGCCTGTGCCAAGAGATGGATACAAAAGTACTGTATCCATCAAGAAATGACAGCAGGCAAAATGCACAATAGTTTAGTTTATTAGACTGTAAAATGAATGGAAATATAATTTTACAGGTATCTCTGAACACTTGGAGATAACGTTTGTTATATCTTGTGGCCATAACGTGAAGAGAAAATACCAGAAACTGTCATCGATACAGCTCCCTGAAATACATTCAAATCATTAAACTTATGACGTAAGAATGAACACAAATGCACTGAAATATGCGATACTACCAAATACAATGTCTCATACACTTTTTTATTCTAGAATTTGCTTTACGTCACACCAACAAATGGAGACGATGGGATAGGCAAGGGCTAGGAGTGGGAAGGAAGCGACCGTGGCCTTAGTTGAGGTACAGTCCCAGCATTTGCCTGGTGTGAAAATGGGAAACCACGGAAAACCATCCTCAGGGCTGCTGACAGTGGGGTTCGAATCCAGATGCAAGCTCACAGCTGTGCGCCCCTAACCGCACGGCCAACTCGCCTGGTCATATATAATTAACGTAAGACTTTGACAGGGGGAAAAGCACAGAGCCGCAAGAAAAAGGACATGGCCTACAACTCCAACAAAACTGCGCACAGAAACAATGTTAACAGCACGAGAACCTCACAATAACAAACTAATTATTTCGTCCCAATAAACTGAGTCGCTAGTACGCGCTAGCCTCTCGCCCTTGTAGGACAATTACCACCCCGAAACCCCAGCTGTAAAGTACACACAATACACGAAGGCGACAGACAACAGTTGCGAAATAAAGCATCAGACAAACACGCTTGAAAATGAGGTTGCATAAATTACAGAAGCACATAAGAATTTATCCTTTATCCTATGGGAAGAGTATTGACCGTACTGGAGGTTATATTGGTAAAAAATAGGAAGTAAAAATAATTTAACATCAAGAATTTCATGTAAAAATAAATCGGAAAATGAGTTAAAAAACTGAGTTTCCAGGTAAATCGGAAGGGTTGGCAGGTATCCTATCACCTGCAGGAATGTGGAAAAATAATGGTGTCTCTGACCAAATTTTGTAGTGATTAACACAGAGAACTACACATTGTATTCAAAGAGAACATTTATCCACGTATTTATGTATATATCTATTTCATGGCCATTGGCTGTGAACCGGAGGTACACCTGCCCCGTACATTTAAATGAAGCGCCTTGGAGATTGTCATCTAAAATCTAAAACTTGCAACAATTAGTGCAAGAAGTTTGAACATTTCTCGACAGATGTCGCTACTATAAACTTATGTTATGCCTTCTGGTGTGAAGATGAACTATTAAAATCCTAATGTAATTTTGTACGTAAAGGTTTACTAAACTGAAATGGTTATTCTTTGTTTTTGCTGTGTTAAAGTTTACAACACTTCTATCTCTTCCCGTCATCTTAAGATGTTGGCTAATAGAAAATTTGGTACATTTATTTTTCATCCAATCAAAAGTTTCTGGTATTTATTTGATCATCCAATTAGAATTTGGGGTGTGTCAGGCCTTAGCCCAGGGCTTTCTGGAAGTTTCCCCTTGAATATAAAAGCTGGCACATTTTCAAACCAGGTTGTCTTGAGAGAGAGAGAGAGAGAGAGAGAGAGAGAGAGAGAGAGAGAGCGTGCATGTGTGTGCGCGTGCGCAAACCACAAGGACCACAAGCTGAAGGTAATGGCAGATCCTGATTAAAATCTTATGGTCTTTCAAAATGAGCTAGAGGGGTAGGTTTCAAGCCTTTACTAATGTAACTTCATTTTCTTTAAATGTAAATTTCAAACTCTAAATGTAAATTTCAAACAAGTCGAAAGAACTTAGCCGAAATCAGGGGATAGAGAGTGAGGTACCCTCTCAAATTCCCTTTCAACTAGCTTTTGAGCAGACTATGATTTTGTAACATTTTCTATCTTGTAATTTCTGCAACTAAATAATCTCTCCACTTAGTCACTTCAGTAGTATAGGCTTAGCCTCTGTAACATTGGGCCATAAGCTCGAATAGGATTTTATGCATTCTGTTTTAAATTTCTAGGAGTGCAAGTGATCGCCTTCTTTCCATTTTGGTTTTTGGGCCAGTAAGTTAACCTTTTGTTTTTACCAAACGCCTTGTAGAATGGGTACATGCTACCCCTGTTACAATCAATGTCACTCCTTTTCTTGTTAAAGATATCACATTGTTGAGCATTCAAGACAGTGAATATTGTTTGACTTTGTAAAATGTAGGTTGTGCCTTTGATAGGCCAGGACATTTCTGAAAATAGGTTCCTAAGTGTAAATTTAGAGAGCAAAGACGCTCTTTCTATTAATGTAAAGGTTGACTGGTGCCTTTGGAAGGCTGTAATGTTATAATGTTCGGAGAGTAGTCTCCTAGATAATTTTGTGGAGCAAAGGTATATTTTGGATACTATGTTCTTACTATTGATGTAAAAGAAATTGGGAGATCCATCTCCTTGACTGTTGTTGAAAGGAGCCATAGCGCTCATGGAGAATGTATAATTAGGGAGTTTCAAGCTCAAAGCTGTTTATTGGTTATTATTCAATTTTCTAAAATTGTTATCCAATCTTATGAACCTTTGTACCTGAATTGTAAAGTTTAGATTTTGAAAAGATACCGAACGATAGCAGAGAAAGAAATATAGCTCTAATTTTAGAGTTTTAAATTAATCTTCTGACTGTCTTATATCAACCTCATGCCCTGACTTTCTTTCACCTCTGTCGACCACGGAAATCTCCGTAACAGGCTGCATTAAATTATATTAAATAGATTTGTAATTCGGAAGTGGCACAAGTAAAATTACCTGCTATAACAAATTGGAAATGCAGATCGAACTCCAATTTTCTTTGATATTCCTATAAAATAGTATAAAATTTATTTTTCTTCCACCTATTCAATACAAACAATCATAAAATCAAGGTTTAATCCTCATTAAAATATGAAATGGTACATGTTTAGCCCCTTTAAAAGATTGTTAGTAACATTTAAGAATTTTAAGAAACTAGATTAGATTTCTTACATAACGCCTACATATTAAGTTAAATTCTTAAATGTTCCTAACAATTCTTTTAACAGTCATAGGTTAAATTTTAATCAGGGTACCTGGTTCGGTTTTGAGGATATGATATGGCTGATGATGCCCTTTAAAATGGGCGAAACAAGTACCATTTCATATTATAATGAGGATTTACCCCTTCCAGTCTGGGCCTTAATATTCCTGACAGACATTCTGGACTGGGCATTTTTAAGGATGTTTAAAACATTATATCTCTGTACCTATAGGAGATATTTGCATGATTCTTTTTTCTTTGTGCTTGTTTGAGCATCTAGTTTTGAAAAACGCTGTCTGTATCATGTCAACTGTCACTTAAGATTTTAAAATTGTTTATATATTATACCATATTTTGAAAATGGAAAAAAAGTCTGACGGATAACTAAGCAAGTGCAGTTTTCTGAAATACCGTTATATTAACCCTACTTTGATAATATAAAATGTGCATTGCAATTACAAAACAACAACAATAATGAGTACAATATAAAAATAATAATTTTTCAATAATGATGGTAATAATTACAATAATGAAAATGGGAGCTCTTATGAAATTTTATTTTAATTGGTAAGTTTTTTCAAAAGTTACTCAAATGTAAAATTATTGTTCCATTTTCCACAAAAGACTTCTGAGCAAGAGAAAATACATCTTCTAAACATAATTTGCCTTTGTGTGGTAAATTTCGAAACAATCCGGCATGCAAAGTCCTACATCACACAGTGGGCAATAATATGTTGTCTCCTTCCTGGCCCATTTACCGTTTGCCTTCTTGCTTCTGTCCCCACACACTTTGCAGCTTCTACATGGTCTAGACTTGTTCTCAGCTGGTGGGATTTTTCTCCCAAAATGCTTCCGGTGAGTCGGTCTATTGTTGTTCCAACGTCCATGGCAACAAATTCTTCCCCTGCTACCAAAGGCAGTGTCTCACCGACGACACACATGAATTTATCAAGGGAAGTGTATGGTCGGTTTCTTCCAATTTTCTTGAATAGTATGTAGCTATTCACGATGCCTCGAATAAATAAATAAAATAAAAAAAAATAAAAAAAATTAAAAAAAAAAAACGCTTCTTTCACCACTTCATCGTTTTCCTCTTGAATGGATAGTAGGCTACAAGCTGGTCGTTACGGTCCACTCCAGGATTATTTGCATTATAGTCCAATATAGCATCTGGCTTCACCATAACCTTTCCTTTACTGCCCTTTGCCCTCACTGTCACTTCAGAAGCTGTACATCCATGTTTTGAAGATAGAACAGCGACATCTCTTGTGTCTTTCCATTTGCAGACCATCATGTTGGATCTATGATGGAAAGTCAACTCTCCCATCTTCAATTTAGCAGCGGCTAAACCGTTAGGCATCTCTTTCCTGTTGAACATTACAGTCCCAATACCTAAAGTATCTCAAACCCATAAATATTGCACAGCAGTTGGACTAGTGTAAAATCTGTCCATATAAACACCAGGGCCTTTGCGAAAATAATCGGACAACCACCTTTCGAACAGAGAAACAATTGAATAGTCATTTCCATAACCAGAGTACACTTCAATATTCCAAGCACAAGAAACAACTTTATTCCATACTTCTCTGGTTTGTTCTTCATGTACACACTAAAGTGTATTCTACCAAGAAAGGTACAAATTCCCACATCGACGGTCAGATTTTCGGATGGGACAATTCCATCACAAAACTGTTTCACCAGAGAATCGAAATATGGCCTAACTTTGTGGAGAGGATCATGACCTGGTTGATCAAGAGGTATGTTAGTGTCGTTGTTCAAATGCAGCATAGACATGATCATTTTGAATCCGTCACGTGACAGTAGCTTGCCAGCAAATGTTGTCTGCAAAATAGGGGATGTCGGCCAATAATCCTTCAGACTACTTTTTACAACCAAGCACATATGCAGGATTATGGCAAAAAATTTGTACAGTTAAGATAATGTAACTGGAACCCATCGCTGCAACATACTATGTTCTTTCAATTTATTTGCCAGTCTGAGTTTTGAGATTGTGTTTGCGGCATACCTGCTGGTTTCTTACTTTATATTCTTGATCATATCCTTAGTGAAATTATACCGGAAGCAGTCGTACTCACTGGAAAAATTATCCAGTTCAACAGCGACTCTCGGAATCTCTGCATAAATCTTGTTTCTTCTTACATCATCCCATCCCAAGTCAGCGTCTGTCACTGGAGCTTTAAGATGCCTTCTTTTCTTAGATTGTTCTGGTTCTGGGGGTATTTCATAGGCAGGTGCATTTTCTGAAGCATAAAAAGGAGTTATAATATTGAAGGTTGTCACATTTCATAACATAAACAAAATGTATGGCAAAAATATTGCTGTCCCTTGACATATTTTAGTTATGCTTACCTCCAATCACTGGCACTGCTGTCATTATTCACAGCGTTGTATTCAAAGTCACCTCCGACATTGTAATCCCTCATATCTAGGAAGAAAAGAGAAAAAAAAAAAAAAAAACAGACAACTTTACTAATATGTAGACTATCTTACGTATTCACACAAATATGAAATACGTGGAAACATGCGGTAGGCCGTAAAACGAACTCCAATCATAATGAAATATAAGAAGTTGTTTCAAATTCATATGTCAATAATATGTTCATTTGCACATAAACTTATAATTACATACCTTCATTATCATCTTCACTCCGAGTATCTTCCCTAACATCACCCTCCGAGCCATTATCGTCACATAAAACATTGAAAATATCTCTTTCGTCAAGCACATGTTTGACGCAAGAAACCGGGTCTTAGAAACATGATGTAACCACCAGAATGCATGCGTAGCTCGTTCTCGATTTTTTGTGAATTGTCAAACTTTACTAAGGGCTATGCCCGCAGCGTGGCCTGAACGTAATTTTGGCCGCTGCAAGCTATGCTCACAGTTAGACCGGAAAGAGTTAAAACTTGATTTTATGATTGATTGGTTGTATTGAATAGGTGGAAGAAAAATCAATTTTATACTATTTTATATAAATTACTTTCAATTACTTTTGAAACAACTTGGCGAACGAAACGGAATTCGATGGGGAGCTATCAATATTAATGGGGCTTATGGAAGAAAGAAGGTAGAACAGGCTGATTCAGCAAAGAGGACGCATCTGGATGTGCAAGGAGTAAGTGATGTTCGGGTAAGGGGAGATAATGAGGAAGAGACAGGAGATTATAAAGTGTACTTGGCGGGTGTTAGAAAGGGAAGGGCAGAGTCTGGGGTAGGGCTCTTTATCAGGAATATCATTGCACGCAACATAGTTTCTGTTAGGCATGTAAATGAGCGAATGATGCGGGTAGATTTGTCAGTTGGAAGAATTAGGACAAGAATTGTGTCCGTGTATTCACCATATGAGGGTGCAGATGAGGATGAAGTTGACAAGTTTTATGAAGCATTGAGTGACGTTGTGGTCAGGGTCAACAGCAAGGATAGAATAGCGCTAATGGGCGATTTTAACGTGAGAGTTGGGAATAGAATTTAAGGATATGAAAGGGTGATTGGTAAATGTGGGGAAGATATGGAAGCTAATGGGAATGGGAAGCATTTGCTGGACTTCTGTGCAAGTATGGGCTCAGCTGTTACGAATACATTCTTCAAGCATAAGGCTATTCACCGCTACACATGGGAGGCTAGTGGTACCAGATCCGTAATAGACTATATCTTAACAGACTTTGAATTCAGGAAATCTGTTAGGAATGTACGAGTGTTTCGCAGATTTTCGATAATACAGACCACTATATGATCTATAGTGAAATAAGAATCTCTAGGCCTAGGGTAGAGAAAGTGAAATCTGTCTCCAAACGAAAATCTCTAGGACGAGGAAATTAGACAGAAGTACATGGATATGATTGGTGAGAAGTTTCGAACAGTAGACAGTAAGCAGGTTCAGGATATAGAAGGTGAATGGGTGGCATACAGGGATGCGGTAGTAGAAACAGCAAGGGAATGCCTAGGAACAAAGGTGTGTAAAGATGGGACAAGGCGAATATCTTGGTGGAATGATGAAGTGAGAGCAGCTTGTAAACGTAAAAAGAAGGCTTATCAGAAATGGCTCCAAACAAGGGCCGAGGCAGACAGGGATTTGTACGTAGATGAAAGAAACAGAGCGAAACAAATAGTTGTTGAATCCAAAAGGAAGTCATGGGAAGATTTTGGTAATAACCTGAAAAGGCTAGGTCAAGCAGCAGGGAAACCTTTCTGGACAGTAATAGAGAATCTTAGGAAGGGAGGGAAAAATGAAATGAACAGTGTTTTGAATAATTCAGGTGAACTCATAATAGATCCCAGGGAATCACTGGAGAGGTGGAGGGAATATTTTGAACATCATCTCAATTTAAAAGGAAATCATCCTGGTGGTGTTGCAAACAGCCAAGCTTATGGGGAGGAGGAAAATAATGTTGGTGAAATTATGCTTGAGGAAGTGGAAAGGATGGTAAAAAAACTCCACTGTCATAAGGCAGCAGGGATAGATGAAATTAGACCTCAAATAGTGAAGTATAGTGGGAAGGCAGGGATGAAATGGCTTCATAGAGTAGTAAAGTTAGCGTGGAGGGTTGGTAAGGTACCTTCAGATTGGACAAAAGCAGTAATTGCACCTATCGAGAAGCAAGGGAACTGGAAGGATTGCAACAACTATCGAGGTCTCTCACTGATTAGTATACCAGGCAAAGTATTCACTAGCATCTTGGAAGGGAGGGTGCAATCAATCTTTGAGAGGAAGTTGGATGAAAACCAGTGTGGTTTCAGACCACAGAGAGGCTGTCAGGATCAGATTTTTAGTATGCGCCAGGTAATTGAAAAATGCTACGAGAGGAATAGGCAGTTGTGTTTATGTTTCGTAGATGTAGAGAAAGCATATGACAGGGTACCAAGGGAAAAGATGTTCACTATACTGGAAGACTATGGAATTAAAGGTAGATTATTAAAATCAATCAAAGGCATTTGTGGTGACAATTGGGCTTCAGTGAGAATTGATGTTAGAATGAGTTCTTGGTTCAGGATACTTACAGGGGTTAGACAAGGCTGTAATCTTTCACCTTTGCTGTTCGTAGTTTACATGGATCATCTGCTGAAAGGTATAAAATGGCAGGGAGGGATTCAGTTAGGTGGAAATGTAGTAAGCAGTTTGGCCTATGCTGACGACTTGATCTCAATGGCAAACTGTGCCTAAAGCCTGCAGTCTAATATCTTGGAACTTGAAAATAGGTGCGATGAGTATGGTATGAAAATTAGTCTCTCGAAGACTAAATTGATGTCAGTAGATAAGAAATTCAACAGAATTGAATGTCAGATTGGTGATACTATGCTAGAACAGGTCGATAATTTCAAGTATTTAGGTTGTGTGCTCTCCCAGGATGGTAATATAGTAAGTGAGATTGAATCAAGGTGTAGTAAAGCTAATGCAGTGAGCTCGCAGTTGCGATCAGCAGTATTCTGTAAGAAGGAAGTCAGCTCCCAGACGAAACTATCTTTACATTGGTCTGTTTTCAGACCAACTTTGCTTTACGGGAACAAAAGCTGGGTGGACTCAGCATATTATCTTATTAATAAGTTAGAAGTAACACACATGAAAGTAGCAAGAATGATTGCTGGTACAAACAGGTGGGAACAATGGCAGGAGCGTACTCAGAATGAGGAGATAAAGGCTAGTTTAGGAATGAACTCGATGGATGAAGCTGTATGCATAAACCGGCTTTGGTGGTGGGGTCATGTGAGGCGAATGGAGGAGGATAGGTTACCTAGGAGAATAATGGACTCTGCTATGGAGGGTAAGAGAAGGAGAGGGAGACCAAGACAACGATGGTTAGACTCGGTTTCTAACAATTTAAAGATAAGAGGTATAGAACTAAATGAGGCCACAACACTAGTTAAAAATCGAGGACTGTGGCGACGTTTAGTAAATTCTCAAGAGGCTTGCAGACTGAACGCTGAAAGGCATAACAGTCTATAATGATAATGTATGTATGTATGTATGTATGTATGTATGTATGTATGTATCTATTTTCAATACGGTTTTCACAATGATTCTTATAAACTTGTAATTTCTTTGCTATGCCGAGAAAAATACAATTATTGAAAAGGGAGCATCCAGCGTAGTCACGAAGACTACTGGGACAGAGAATCTGCACTGCACAGTTATGTTGGCCGTTACTGTGAACGGGCGAAAACTTCCTGCCTATGTAATTTTCAAGCGAAAAACAATTCCTAAAGGGAAATTTCCTTGCGGTGTGCACATTCGTGTCCAGGAGAAAGGATGGATGGTGATGGATTCATGAAGGATTTGTTACGTGTTGTGTGGGGAAGATGGCCTGGCCATCTCTTAAACCACGGGTCTCACCTGGTTTTGGACAGTTTCCGTAGCCATCTTGTTGATGATGTTCGCCAAGAAAGGGTCAACCAGAAGACTGATGCTGCAATAGTTCCTGGTGGCTTGACGTCAGCTTTGCAGCTTCTTGACGTAAGTGTCAACAAGCCAGTTGAAGACAACGTGCAACTGGTATATTCTGAATGGATGGCGTCACTTTCCCTTTTAAACTAAGGAAACTTCTTGTTGAATCACTCACATTACCTCATTTTGATTATTGCGATACAGTTTACAACAACCTAGGAGTAGACTAGGGAAGGAAATTATACTGTGCTCAGAATGGTTGTGTGAGATCTATCTGTAGAATTAGTTACGCTGACCATGTCACATGATTTTACATATGGCCCACGTGGCTTCGCCTGCAAGAACGATGCGCACTCATACTCTTTGCTTTTTGCATAATATTCTTAAAAATTTCTCAACCAGCCTATCTCCGTGATCGCATCAAGCTCCTCTCCACAGACCATAAAAAAAATACCCGATCCTGCAGCACCGTTTGTTTATCTCTTCCTGCACACAGAGCAGCAATGTACACTAAATCATTCACTGTTACCTCAGCCGGACAATGGAATCTCTTACCAGTGGACATCAGAAGCACGTCCAGCAGCTCGGCTTTTAAATACGCCTGTGTTGAAATACTCTGTAAACATGCATGAATCATCAAGTTATGACCTGAAAACACCTCTTCATCATTATTTCCCTCTTCTTTTCACAGATTTTTTTTTTTTAACAAGTTGTTTTACATCATACCGACACAGATAGGTTTGTGGCAACGATGGGATAAGAAAGGGCTAGGAGTGGGAAGGAAACGACCGTGGCCTTAATTAAGGTACAGTCCCAGCATTTGCCTGGTGTGAAAATAGGAAACCACGGAAAACCATCTTCAGGGCTGCCGACAGTGGGGTTCGAACCCACTATCTCCCAAATACTGGACACTGGCCACACTTAAGTGACTGCAGCTATCGAGCTCGGCCTTCATCTTCTTCTTACTAATCCTTCTCTTCACCTCTCAACGGAAGACGATATCTCTGTATACTGTAGAAATGTATATATTTTCTAAACTTTCTCTTAAGTAGTAGTTATAGTACTCATTATACATATATTTTTAAGGTAATCTGTGAACGATGTGTCTTATATAGAAGATATGATTTTTTTAAACATGTGATTACTTCTATTAATACTATTACTGTTATTATTGTTAATATTGTTATCATATTATTGTCGTCAGTAGTTATTATTAACAGTATTCTAGGTTAAGACTGGTTAAGTGTAAGAAATAGAGTACATCCCTAACTTCACCAGAATAAATCAAACATATTATTATTATTATTATTATTATTATTATTATTATTATTATTATTATTATTATTATTATTATACTCTGACTACCAGGAAGATCTAGATGCCTTTACTAGAATTAATGTGGGAGTGGATTGTTCGCACATGAGGACTGATTTCACAAGACATTATTGTGAAAAGTTTCAAGAAAACTGGCATTTCCAATGAACTAGAAGGAACTGAAGATTACTGCATCTGGGAGATGGAAGAGAATGGGAGTGATTCATCGCAGACGACTTCGTAAGAAAGCAACGAATGACATGGTAAGCCTATTTCACTGAAGTGAAATATATATTAGTGTAAGCAATGTCACAGATTGTTACAATAATACAGTATTCTAATTTATTTCAGGCATCTGGCTCCTATCTTCAGTGAATTCTCACGTGACATTAAAATTAGACGGTTTTTGTATAATTATTGCTAGGAAACATATTACTGCCTTTGATTTTTTAATTAAAATTAATTGTATTATACATATTATCTATTTTGTACTATTTTGGGCCTAAATGAATTTCATAACTTAAGTAAGGTTATTATTGCAAAAATGGCTTTCACAGCCACAGATCATAAAATCTCAGGAAGAGAACCAGAATTTGGGTGGTTAGGCCGTGAGCCTTTGCAGAGTTTTGCCCAGATGTGCCATTTGATCTCATAAGGTGGATTGGCACGCTCCTCCAAGACTCCGCTTAGCAGTGGCAGACCAATTGCGCGGTCCCGCCGCGTTAGCAAATAGGGATTGCTAACCTGCTAAAAGAGAAACAAATTCCCTATTTTCAAAAATATATATTCCCCATGGAGATACAATTGCAAAAATGGCTTTTAAGGTCTCAGATTTTAAAATTTCAGGAAACGAACCAGTTTTTGGGTAGTTAGGCCATGTGCATTTGCAGAGTTTCGCCCAGATGTGCCATTTGTGCTCATCAGTTGGATTGGCACATCCCTCCAAAACTCTGCTTAGCAGTGGCACACCAACTGCGTGGTCCCGCCACATTAGCAAATAGGGATTGCTAACCTGCTAAAGGAGAAGTGACCGGGTGAGTTGGCCATGCGGATAGGGGCCGCAGCTGTGAACTTGCATCCGGGAGAGAGTGGGTTTAAATCCCACTGCCGGCAGCCCTGAAGATGGTTTTCCGTGTTTTCCCATTTTCACACCAGGCAAATGCTGGGGCTATACCTTAATTAAGACCACGGCCACTTCCTTCCAACTCCTAGGCCTTTCCTATCCCATCATCGCCATAAGATTTATCTGAGTCGGTGCGATATAAAGCCACTAGCAAAAAAAGAGAAGTGAATTCCCCGTTTTCAAAAGTATGTACTCTCCATGGAGGTACAATTTGCACAAATGGCTTTCATGGCCGCAGATCTTAAAATCTCGGGAATAGAACCAGTTTTGGGGTGGTTAGGCCATGTTAATTTGCAGAGTTTCGTCCAGACATGCCATTTTGGCTCATCAGTTGGATTGGCATGCCCCTCCAAGACTCTGCTTAGCAGTGGCAGACCAACTGCATGGTCCTGCCACGTTAGCACATAGGGATTGCTAACCTGCTAAAGGAGAAGTGAATTCCCCATAAAAATGTATAAAAGCCGGGCTGAGTGGCTCAGACGGTTAAGGCGCTGGCCTTCTGGCCCCAACTTGGCAGGTTCGATCCTGGCTCAGTCCGGTGGTATTTGAAGGTGCTCAAATACGTCAGCCTCGTGTCGGTAGATTTACTGGCACATAAAAGATCTCCTGCGGGACTAAATTCCGGCACCTCGGCGTCTCCGAAAACCGTAAAAGAGTAGTTAGTGGGACGTAAAACAAATAACATTATTATTAAAATGTATAAAATGTATATCAAGATTTAACCTCAACTTCAGTTATTCTTAAGGAGTCGACACCCCCCCGGTCATTGTATTTTTAAAATTTAAGTCTATCCTTAACTACAAGAATACTATAACAACTTCTCCAGCATTTTGAAGAAAGAAGATAACCTTCTAGAATCATTTACATACAGATTTTATCATAAATTTGAACAGTGAAATGTAGAGTGTTTTACCTCAACATGCAGGAACATTTTATCTCATCATTATCGTAAGTGTTTTTTACTTTATATATGCCAATTTTTGTATGTTTACACATGTTTTTTAGCTGAAGGTGTTCCTAAACAGGAATGAAACATGCACTTTATTAATAATTTAACTTCATTTTAAGCTGGAATATGTTTGTGATTACATAGACTAGCCATAAAGAGCAAATAAGTATTGAAAGGTGGGTAATTCTAATTCTAATGGTAATTCTAAATTCCCATGGAGGGAATTAGATATTTTTCACCAATAGAGCATATAAAAAATTGCTAGGCAGGCATTAATTCCATTGTGGAGTTTTATCTCCCGTATGCAGTTATCAGACTGTGCCACATAAGAGGCTTCTGATAAGTTCACCTGCATACACCCCAGCATAAGTGGGTAGGGTCTGACACATCCTACTCTGACGAGTCTAGTGTCAGACCTAAGACGAAATGCTGGTTAATAGAGCAAACGCCTGAAAAACCATACATCTAATTTTTGATCTGATTCTCGATAGCTGCAGTCGCTTAAGTGCGGTCAGTATCCAGTATTCGGGAGATAGTAGGTTCGAACCCCACCGTCGGCAGCCCTGAAGATGGTTTTCCGTGGTTTCCCATTTTCACACCAGGCAAATGCTGGGGCTGTACCTTAAGGCCACGGCCGCTTCCTTCCCACTCCTAGCCCTTCCCTGTCCCATCGTCGCCATAAGACCTAACTGTGTCGGCGCGACGTAAAGCAACTAGCAAATAAATAAAATATAATCTCATTTAAGTTCTCAATCACCCTCTATTCAGTATCTTTTCTACACAGTAACCCAATGATAATATCCACTCCTTTAAACCCGTGCTGCCAAAATTAAATTCCACATATCCCCAACTATGTTGGTACGAATATGAATGACTACCATCTTGTCCTTGCCCTCCTTTTTCCTCAAAATCTATCTTAACCTAATTCCTGAATAACATTCAACCCTGGTTCCCTTTCCTCCACACACTTTCCCAGGATGCCTAACAATGGATTCCCCCATGGCCAGAGCCTCAACCCTACCCATTTCATTGGACCCCCACCCAGATGGCTGCTGAACCTACTTCCTTTTTCATTTCCTCCCCCTCCTGACCCTGATCCATAGTGGCGCCACATATTCTTCCTTCCATTGAAAGAGTAACGCAAGCATAAACAAACATTTCATATCACTCCACGAGGTCCATGTAAATATGAACATAAATTTACGGATATAGGTGCTTTGCCTACATGATAAAAATACATTATCACTGCTATGAAATATATATGCTATGAAAATTAACAAGTAGGTCTACTTACATAACAGGTATTTCATTGATCTGAACTTGCAATAGGTTCAATTCCCTCTAGATCGGAAGATTCGTCGTCTCTTTCATCAATAGAATCCTCTCCTAAATTACTTACAAATTCGTCACACTCCATGTCTAAAACACATCTCACACACGGTCTCGTTTGCTCAGATAGTAACACGACTGGTGGTGGATAATTCTTTTCGTGCAACATAAACACTTGAAACAGACACACCGGCGAATTCAGATGTTAGTCTTGCGATACAGTAAAACCTTGTTAATTTGAAGTCTTTGGGATGCAAAAATCGGACTTCGAATGATGTGATTTTGAATTAACTGCCAACTTGTAATTAAAAAATGCCAACCCTCGCCATGTCACAAAATATTCTAATACCCATTACTGCATGCAATTAACATTGATTCACAGCTTAGAACTTAAAAATGCCATGAAAAAAACTATTTTCAAAATGTATCCAAAAAGGTGCATTTACAGTATTCAAATAATGCACTTGGATAATTCACTGGCAAACATAATCTCACGCAATGAGAGAATAAGAATTATTCAAAGCAAGGAGAAATCTATGCTGGCTTTATTCATTGGATTACTGTACTGTATGCATTTTAGATGCCTTGTACTTGCACGGAAAGTATTCGATACCCTTAAAACATCATGATATATCAAACTTTCCTATAACGAGGGGGAAGAAGTAGGAAGTCTCTCGATTCAGTCTCCATTGCTCCACAGGACAGTAACTCTCCTTGTACGATTTCCTGCCATGGCACCTCTTGTAATTCAGAAATGCCAATACTTGCCATGTAACAAAGTATTCTAAGATCCATTAATGCACGCAATCCCCTTGATTCACAGTTTAAACCTTTCAAATGCCATGAAAAAAATTACTGTATTTTTGAAATGTATCCAAAAAGTTGCATTTACAGTATTAAAATAATGCACTTGGATAATTCACTGGCAAACATGACCTCACGCAACAAGAGAAAAAACACGAATCAAAGACGAGGACATATTATGCTGGCTCCCCTGTGCAAGTGCTTCATTTTTTAGTTTACTATATTGTTTGCATTTTTAGATGCCTTATACTCGCATGGAAAGTGTCTGACGCCCTTAAAACATCGTGGCGTGTCGAAATTCCCTATGACAAAGGGAGGAAGTCTTTCACTTCTGTCTGCAATGCAGCACAGTACAGTACCACAAGTTCGTTTGGGCTCGGCATTAAGAAAACAAAACACAGCAGTTTCATCGGCATTGAAAATATTGTTCGATGCGTACAAGTTGATTATAATTATGAGCCACACTTTTTCACCAACTTTCGGCATCTCCAGTGTTCGCGGATTCTTCTCCTCCGCACAATGCCTGCTACGTGATATTCTGGAGTTCCTTAAAATGCAGAATACAAAAGAATTAAGATTTCACTCAAACTTAGCAACTATGAAAAACACACACACCAAAGTGAGTGAAAGTGCGGAAAGCTACCCCTGCATGTTTCAGAAGACTTGTTCTATCCTGACGCGGAAAAATTTGGAATTTAAATTACTCTGTAAAATACTATTTTAAATTTTAAAGGCAATTTAGAATTAAAAGTCTGAATTGTTTACCATTTAAATATGACATATGGAGACAGTTTTTTTCCATCTGCGGTTACACAAAGCATAACTGTACACCCAACATCGAAAACTAGGTGAGCCAGGAGCGTGCTGCCAACCTTGACGCAAGTAAAACCACCCCCCCAATTTTGTGCCTCAATTTTTTTTAAAATATGCGGCGATTATTCACGTAAATATTACCCTAGTTTAGGGAGAGGGAACGATGTATTTCAGAATTGTATTAAAGGTGGCAGGATGCATAAAACTATATCGCAAAGTGCTGGTGAACCACCCGGTATCTCAGTAAGGCAGGGAGCTAAACCTTATATGCAATTGAACTGGATGATTATCTGTTAAGAGAGCAGACCAGCAAACAATTCCTGAAATGGATCAGTAGCTAACTGAAATGGCCTTCTAATATTAAACCGACATGGTTAAGGATACATGAAGGAGTAGATAATTCTGCACAGCTGAAAGCAATGAGAAACTATAGCTGTAACTCCCAAG